>NW_019396078.1:227756-302612 GCF_000591075.1 Eurytemora carolleeae | reverse complement strand
CCCCCCCCCCTCCCTACATCATATAGGACATCTCCACCATCCCCTTTTATTAAGTAATTATGCTGAGAATCGTATTAAGTCCGCCTTTCTAAATTAAAATTTTTGAATTTAGAATATCTTAGATTTTGGCACGGCATGTTTTTTTACGCCAAAAGAATTTATATGTAAATCGTTAAGTATAATATCTGTTTCTATTTTCTAATGCTTTTTTCCGTTGATATCTGTTTCTATTATCTGTTATTAATATCTTCTCTGTTTCAGTTTAATAACAGCTGTGATAACTGAGCTGTCAGTGATTCCTACAACTTCTGTCCCAGTTATTCTTCGGTAAGTTAACGAAGATTTTTTTAAATTTAAAAATGTTATATTTTAATTGGTTTTAACATATTTTTGGTAAAACAAAAGACGACACAAAAATCTTACAGATAATAAGTTAAATCTCCTGTTCAACGAAATAACCAACCTTAAATTCCCTCCTTTTTTAATTCCAGGGAGGATAATTACTTATCCTCCCTCTGTGATCCATACAGATTTAATTCAAGATTTAGATCAAGAAATTAAATATTCTTCCATATGCATTAGTAAGAAATAAGAGAATTAAAATCATAATTGATAGTTTTATTGATTTCATTATTATTTTATCCCTCACGGTTGGTTATTTCGTTGAACAGGAGATTAAACGATAAATTACTACTTAACGGGGAGTTTTCATGAGGATAAATAAATTGAGGGGAAAACCACTTAGCATTGGGCCTCCTCGACCTTTTTGGGGTTCTAAACCTCAAGAGCGTAGCGAGGGAGGTCTTGGAGGCCCTCGACTAAGTGGTTTTCCCCTCAATTTAATTATCCTCCCTTAATCTCCCGGTTAAGTAGTAATTAATAGTTAAAATTTTTTAGGTTGAAAAATACAGAAGCTCATCTAATGACGTAGAAGAAAATGAGGTGTCCAATGTTGCAATCATAAATTCTTCTCTCCTCAGTACAGTACAGTAACAGCATACACGTAAAAGTGTACAACAGTACAATATCACTTTTCCCGGATTTTTTTATTTAAACCACAGTACAATAATTGCAGAAATTCAAATAGTTTCAAAAACAAAATCATTAAAAATTTATTTTAAACATTTTTTTCAACAGCGATAGACAATGTTTATTGTTTAGGTATTAATGAAATAAAAACAAAGAAAATGAAAAAATGCAGAAATGAATTATGTGTATTTTATCTTTTTTGTCTGTACTATTCTTAAACGACGAGGGGCCCGGGCTTTTGGTTAAATCTGATAATTTCAGAGAAAAATGGGAGAATTAGAGGAACTGGCCCAGTTTCTTCATATAGATCAGAGAACTGATCTCAAGGTTTTACTTTAATTTACTTTAACAGTCCCTGTAATTAGAGGAACTGGCCCAGTTTCTTCATATAGATCAAAGAACTGATATCAAGGTTTTACTTTAATTTACTTTAACAGTCCCTGTAATTTGAGGAACTGGCCCAGTTTCTTCATATAGATCAGAGAACGGATCTCAAGGTTTTACTTTAATTTACTTTAACAGTCCCTGTAATTAAAAAAAATGTGCATTGCTAAAATTCATAAAAAAAAAACAATGTGAAGGGATTTTTTTTGTAGACTGTTGCTTTACAGCATGTTCTTGGGATGACTGGGAACAAGGAAGGTCTGGCTGCAATCAGGTATTTTGTTCTTGTTTAATTTTTTAATCTTGTTTAAAATCCTGTTTAATCGTCTTTTATCTTGTTTGGTCTGGAATCTTGTTCAATCATGTTCGGTCTTGTTTGGTGTTGTTTGGTCTTGTTGGTCTTGTTTGGTCTTGTTTGGTTTTTGTTGGGCTTGTTTGGTCTTGTTGGTCTTGTTTGGTCTTGTTGGTCTTGTTTGGTCTCTTTTGGTCGTGTTTATTCTTGTTTATTTGTGTTTAATCTTGTTTACAATCGTGTTTAATCTTGTTTAATCGTGTTAAATCATGTTTAATCTTGTTTGATCGTGTTTAATCTTGTTTAATCGCGTTTAATCTTGTTTAATCTTGTTCAATCGTGTTTAATAGCGTTTAATCTTGTTTAATCGTGTGTTTAATCGTGTTCAATCTTGTTGTTTAATCGTGTTTAATCTTGTTTAATCTTCCCGATTCAGAAAAGCGATGTTATCATCCAGATTTTTGATCAGATTATGGTTTCAACGGTACCCTTGTTAATCGGACATTGCCTAACAAACGATCATGCAAACACTTGATTTTCTTCTTAATCCTCTTTTTTGGATACCCCTA
Organism: Eurytemora carolleeae; assembly: GCF_000591075.1. NCBI lineage: Eukaryota > Metazoa > Arthropoda > Copepoda > Calanoida > Temoridae > Eurytemora > Eurytemora carolleeae. The sequence continues at coordinate 300,338 of NW_019396078.1, read as the reverse complement.
CTGTATAAAAGTTACGGTTGATACCAATTACAGCTAAGATGCTATATCGGTTGGACTAATATCCGATTGAACTAAAGTCAACTGTTCACAAGCCGGCTTTTAGAGCGTTTGAACAAATATAGATTTAATCATAATATTATGAACTTATTAAAAAAAAAAACATGTTTTATCACATCTGAGGACTATAGACATTTTTAACGTTAGTCTAAATAAACATTAATCCAAAACTTACGTTCCTTCATTCGATCATTAGTTCAATTGATGTGACGCCATAACACCAGAAATGCGTTTAAAGTTAAAGAGCTATCTCTTAATCTTTAGAAATTATTCTAAAGACAATTAGTCTTGATAATAATAGAAAAAAGAGAGGAGCACGTATTGATCTCGATATCCACCATTCTAAAGTTTTCAGTTCAGTCCTTATAAGCTGACTTGACAAGCTCACATTAATCAAATGTTTGTTTAAATTCATCCTTTTGCTTTATTCCAGCGAGGTTCCTGTCATTTCTGGGAATATTCTTCAGCTTTTAAACGACAAGGATCCCCATATAGCCCAGGTATATATATATTTTATTTTCTAAGCCTACTTAGAGCGGAAATATGAGACTCTAAGTTAAAATTAAATAAATAATTACTTCCTAAGCTTGGATCCGAAATTCTAGTACTGCTTCGCCATTTTTCTTCTCTGTAATGATTTTCCTTTTTTAAAAAATAGAGATTTAACTAATTGGGTTTCATCTGGCAAATCTTTGTTTCTTATGTATTATATTTATGTCTCCCCGTTAATCAACTGAACTTGAGAAAAACCTTATTATTTTTAAGTAAGTTGTGAAAATAATATATAAACTTTTCCTGTTTCTAGGAGGCTGCTCTGGCTCTGATCAACATTTCCTCCGACCCTAGCGTAGCTAAAACCCTGCTGCAATCAACTCACATGACCGGCTTAGGTAACCAATAGTTTCCACCTGCTACAACATCCCCCCACCCCCATCTTTTTTAATATTTCTAGGACAACTTTCAGTTAAGCATTAAAACAAGTAGAAATTTTCTTGAGAAGTTGATAACTTTGATTTTAATATATTAATTGACTTATTGATCTAGTTATCACTAATTTATTATTTATTTATTTGCTAATGCGTTTACCGAGTGGTTGATTGATTGATTAATTCATTGATTGATTAATTCATTGATTCATTGATTCATTGATTCATTGATTCATTGATTCATTTCATTGATTCATTGATTCATTGATTCATTGATTCATTGATTCATTGATTCATTGATTCATTGATTCATTGATTCATTGGTTCATTGGTTCATTGGTTCATTGGTTCATTGGTTCATTGGTTCATTGGTTCATTCATTTATTGATTTATTTCGTAGTGAAGACTCTGTATGAGAAGATACAGGATGAAGAGTGTCAGATTGCGGATGCTGCAACGATGATATTCTCCAATCTGACCAGGCAGGTTGCAACAATCAGTTTTGATTAAATTTTGCCTGATTAGACTGATTGCAATAATATTATTTTTCTAATTTCTATATTCTATTCAGAGATCTTGTGAGCTGTAGTGCTGTTTGGGATTCCTTGCAAGAAAACAATATTGAAATAGAACGGCTGGTTTTTCTTCTTTGTCAAGTACGTATTGGTAGAATCTAATTAAATACCGCCTGGACCAACCCCCTATCCTTATTTTTCAAACCTCAGTGACTTTGTCAATCTATTTTACTTGTAATGTGTGTGTTAATTATATTTCTTTACATGGGAGTGTGTGTGTGTGGGGGGGGGGTCCAGATATTTCATATTAAGTCAGTTTTTAAAACTTTTTTAGTTAATATTCATCTTCAAAAGTTATGGGGAGAAAATATGAAAATCCTTTTAATTGCAAGTTGTTAACTTCTTTTTTAAACCTAGTCCGGGCTGTCTTCATAACTTTTTATTTATTTTTTATTATTGATCTTAAACAGAAATTTTTGCTTTGCGCGCACAACTTATTAAAATGGATTTAATAATTGATAAAGGAAATTTATACATTTTAATAAAATTCCCATGAAAACACAAATCTTAATTTAGAGTTTTCTTTTGGTTTCTTTTTTTACAGTTTTGTTTGTTTAGGAAGGGTACAATAAGCACGGAGCTAACCTGAGGTAAAGATAAAAAATTATACTTCTCATAAAAAAAGAAAAACAACTTAAACCTAGTTTTTTCCTTGCATTTGATTTGTGGATTTTTCCAATACTTAAAAATAATAGGTTTTCCTATATATCTCTTCAAAAATGGTGAACACTCCCTTTAAACAAAAGAAAATGACATAATAATTCTGAATTTAGATATTTAGCAACGGTGTTGTCCAATCTAAGCCAGTTATCCGCTGTCAGGCAGAAAATATTGGGTAGGTTTTTTTCTCTTCACATTTTTTCTTTTTAGAACAAGATTTAGCAGGAGACGGAAATATTGTGATATTATTAAAAAATTATCTAAATATCATATCTTTAAATGCAAATATCTAGCGGTTGAAACCTTGGATTTATTGCCAGTCGTTCAAAACTCCTCGTTATTGATATTTATTTATATTTATTTTAAAAAGTGGCATACTTCATTGTTCTTCAAGAAAATATAAACTAACAAGTACTCTCTGTTAAACAATTTTAAAAATTCAGGTAGAGAGAGTGCGTTATACATACAACGTTTTCTTCAAGAAAGTATAAACTATTAATGAAATACTCTCTGTTAAACAAAATTATAATTCAGATCGAGAACAGTGCATTATACAACATTTTCTCCAAGAAAGTATATTCTAACAAGTACTCTCCGTTAAACAATATTAAAATTCAGATCGAGAGCAGTGCATTATACAACGTTTTCTGCCCTTTACAGAGTACACTGGTAACATTGTGAAAAAGGTAGGAAACTAAATCATATTTTATTACATTTTCATTATTGTATTATGTCTGAAATTGTACAAATATTTGTTATTTCTTGCTCGCAAAGGGGAATGAAATATGAAACCACTTTCTGAAGACAGAAATATGGAAATTTTCATTATTGTCCTTTATCGTTTCCCAGGTTGAAATGGTACACTGCTTAAATGGACTATAGACGTTATTTCAAATGACCCTCCTGTCATTGGTTGAGTGGCACGTTTGATTCACAACGGTATATAGTTCTGTCTGATCATATATGAATTTGATATCATTGTTTATAATTTTAAACACGGATTATTTTCAATTGTGGTTTCTTTACAAATTTAACTGCGCACTTCTACTGCAGAAAATATATGAGAATCATCAGAATTAAACATTTTCAATTCCAAGTAAAATTACAACATCTTCCACAGTATTAATTAGATAATGTTTTCATTGGTACCGTTGTAAATCGGGCATTGTCATCTTTGAAATGTATGGTCACTTGAAATTATGTTTACAGTCCTTTTAATAGGATTTATATATACAGTAATCAGTCCCTTTAAAATGTCTGTGTTCAGGGTGGTATTATTGGTGCCTTGAGAAACTGCTGCTTTGAACAGGACGCTCATGACTGGTTGCTCTCAACGGTAAGAAAATGTAATTTAGAAAATTATTTTAACTATAATTTAAGAATTTAAGAACATTTATAGTTTTATTTATCAATTTTATTGATTTGATTTAATCACTCATTTATTAATTCATCCTTCCTTTCATCCTTCCTTCCTTTTATTAATTCATTTATTCATCCATTCATTAATTCATTTATTCATTCATCCTTCATTCCTTAAATCCCTTAATTAATTCATTCATTTAGGAATAAATGTATTATGGCGTGATTGATTGATTTAATTATTCAGGATGTGGATATTTTACCCCGATTACTTCTACCCTTGGCAGGTCCCTCTCCCGACCACCTCGAGTAAGCAATAAACCCTATTTTAGCCACACTCCTCGGTCCATAACCACACCGCTCGGCCCCTAACCACACCGCTCGGCCCCTAACCACACCACTCGGCCTCTAACCTACCCAAACCACACCACTCGGCTCCTAACCTACCCTAGCCACACTGCTCGGTCCCTAACCTACCCTAACCACACTGCTCGGCCCCGAACCTACCCTAGCCAGTAGCCACACTGGTCGGCCCCTAACCTAATCACATTGCTCGGACCTAATCTACCCAAGCCACACTACTCGGTTCAAAATCTTCACTAGTCACACTGGTCGGCCCCTAATCTACCCTAGTAAAATTTCTTAACCCTTTTCATCTTTAACAATTACTTTAAATGCCAGCCTCATATGCATAACTTCTTCGACGTACTGTGTATGCCACATTTGAACTGAACTTATTTTTAAAATATTTCTGTTTTCAGATTAATTTTACTTCAGATTGAATTTGACATTTTATTTAGTGATGATGAGGTGGAGAATTTACCCGTTGAACTTCAGTACTTGGACGAGGATAAGGGAAATTAAATAATCAGTAATCACTCAATCAATCAATCAATCAATCAATCAATCAATAAATAAAACATATAATCAAACATTTAATCGATAAGCTGGATGGTCAAATGATTTTTTAGTTCTGAGTTTTATAAAAACACGTGTTTAGTGGAAAATTGATTATTTTTATTTGTAGAAAATAGAAGAAGACCCTGATATCAGGTACTTTTGCATTTGTAGGGAGTGTTCACGAAGAATAACAATGATGATATAAGAATTCGTTCAGAACTACTTTTATTTCTAGCAGATGTTTCGTTGGGTATTTTATTTTCAAAGGAATAAAACAAAATCCAATACTAAAAATAATAATAAATTTGTATTATACAAATTTATTCTTGTCTTAACTAAAACTATTCAAACAAATAAAAAAAATTCTGTTAATAAAACTAGACAGCATTTTTGTTAGATGGTTTTTCAATGAAGAAAAACAGATGCGATAAAAATTAATGATTAGTATTGCATCAAGAAATCTTTGTAACAAATAATGAACTAAAAGTCCCATTCGCCCTACTCCTAATTTTTTGAATAAAATATAGATCTGCTAATCATGGTGGAGTTTAGAGTAGGGATTAAACTCATTTCGTTAATTCATAAGTTTTCAACTCTTTGTGGCGACTAAATTAACTTTTTAAAAATAATATAAATTAAATGAAAAAAACTCTTTTTAAGGAAAATGATTTTAGAAGCTTTAACACAGCTTTGCAGTAAACGATCAGCTCGGGAAATTTTAAGGTAAACGCAAAAGGAGAAGAAAAATGGGATTTAGACATTTTATTATTTAACAATGATTTACGAATCTCAGACATCAACAATTTATAATTTTAAACACGGTGGACTAAGCCAGTGGGGTCGGTCAAATAGGCCTAGGATTAGGCCGGGTACTGTAAAAAGTCTGAACGTGCCATGGGTACGTGCAGTACCATAGGATCGGGTCAGTACACGCTGTTATCTGGCAGGCCGTACAAACTGGGCAGGTCCTGTTCGAATTCAAATTTACTGCGGCCCAGAGTGTTAAAGGAAAACTTAATTTTAAGTGACCCTACATTCAAAGCTGGCAATGCACGATTTACAATACATCCCTAGAAACATTTATTTGATCTATAATGGGGAAGATATTGTCGATTTCTTAGGTTAAACGTGTTTACTGTTTAGTTCTGACAATGTGTAAGTCACTTTTGTAGAGAAATCACGATTAAAAACATGCATTTTTTAAAATGATAAATATTGATAAACATTGATATCTCTAATTTATACTTGATCAGACAAAGCTTTTAAGGGTAACGTTGTGGATCGAACTTTACCATCTTTGCATGAAGGGTCACTTGAAATTTCGCTGACAGTCCCATTGAGCCGTTTATTATTGATAGGTTGTCCTTATAGGATTTGATAATTATGTAAACTTAATAATTTAGGAAAAAGAACACATACATAATACTGAGGGAATTACATAAACAGGCAAGATTTTTATTAAATTATGATTTTATTATTTATTTTAACGTTTATTATTTTAAGTAATAAAGATTTTTAATCTACACTACATTTGTATAATGAAATAATTGTTCAATTAAAAAAAAAATTGTTATTTTTATTTTGAATTGAAAAACTAGGAGAAGGACCGCGAGGTATTGCTGGCTTGTGAGAATGTTATTGATATTCTGATCAAAACAGAAGAGGTAAGTTTAGTAGAAACTAGAATTTTCAGTGCAGCAGATAATTTGCTGCGTTTTTCTAAAACCATTTTTTAACATTTTCGGAGTGCTTCAAAACATTCTAAATCAGCCATTTTTAATTTGACAAAAAAAAACTCAAAACATGTTCATTGTTTAACGAACCAATAAATAAACAGATAAATAAATTCAATATTTGTGTTCAGGAGATAGCTATAGAAAACTACCACGAGGTTGATGTTCCTGAACATCTTGTTCAGAAGTTTGAACAGATGGACAAGTTCTACTTGGAGGATTAACTCGAGACCTAGGACTGATCCTTGCAGGACACCTAAACCACAACCGAGAACAAACAAATTAGTGATATCATTCTTTATATTTTTTACTTTTTTCAGAAAAATGGAGGGAATGAAAGGACAGATCAAATCTATGCTGCAGGTTTGTTTTTGGTTTATGTTCATGGTTCCCCCAGATTTATCCTCAACTGTTCCGGTGTTATTTTCTACTGCTTACCCTAATTTATAATTTTTTGATCATGGGATTGAAAAGCTTCTAATTGTTAGCTGCCCTCTTTGCCATATGTTTTTTTTAGTCAGAGTAAAGTTTTGATTCAAAAACAGCTCTTCCGTTTAGCCAGCATTACCAAGTCATGGTATATAGACTCAATATTACGCTTTTAAATCGTGGCCTGGCCTGAGGAAAATTACTTTTTTTTAAAATAAAATAAACTTTTTTACAAAGAAATCTGTAGCATATGTTTGTTTAGGGAATTGAACGTTACAACCCTGACAATATCAAAACCCTGGAGCACTACGTTGACCTGCAGGTAAATAATTCCTGGTCAAGGTCCATCTCTTTAAGGGAATGTAGTTTTAATTTCAGGTGACCTTTCATTTAAAGAGAGAATTGACCGATTCACAACTGTACCCTTGAAACCTTTACCTGATAAAAATGATCATAAATGTCGAAGATATGAGGCCGAATTTAAAGAATTTGAGCTGCGCCTTAAATATGGTTGGTTCCACTTTAAATTGTATTACATTTTTTCAAGATTTAAGACGGCACTGAATTGAAACCGGTTGAGGGGTTTGAGACGCGNAACCCAGACCGCCATCGGGTGAGCGCACTCAAACACCCAGCCCCCCGGCCATCCGATAAAAATCGTTTTCCTGGATTTTAAATGTTAAATTTTGATAATATCTCCGTTGTTCTAGAAGCAAGAAATGCGTTAGACATTTTGCAGAGAGACCATGAATGAAAATCAACCTTTTTCTCGAACAAAATTATGAATATTTCATTCACGCACGATCAGAAACAGCTTTTAAGAGCAAAGTTTTGAATCGACCAATCTTTCAATGAAAGTTCATTTGAAATAACGTTAACAGTCCCTTTAAAAGTGATTAAACTTGATTTTACGTTCGTCGTTTCTGTGGAAACAGTAGAAATCGACAGATTTTCTGAATGAAATGTAAATTTTTTAATTTTGACTTTAAGATTAAACATAATAAATTCAGTAAGAGTTTCTTTGCCTAAACAAACAATTTTGTCACTGGGATTAAGACATAATTTCCATTGACCCTTCACGCAAAGAAGAAAATGCCTGATTTACAACGGTACCCTTTCAACCTTGCATTAACGGCGTACAACTAACTCTATGGTAATCTCTTAAATGGTGTTAATTTTTTTATAATTCTTAATCTACTTATCTTTTTTTAAAAGGCAATTCCCGCCATACTTTATAAATATTTAGAATTTTTAATATACAACTTTTAAAAAGCTAGTTGAAAATTACCAGTAATTCTAGGCAGCACGTTTTGTTATTCTTGGACGTTTTATTATCCTAGGCACGTGAGAAGGGGTACGATATCGAGGCTAATCTAGCGCTACTCAAGCTCTATCAGTTCAACGCTACCTACTACAAGTAAGTATTGGAGAAAAAATTTGGAAAATTTCCAAGTTTTATTGCATTAATTGTAAAAAAAATTTAGTTCTAAACAATACTAGCCCAAATCTCTACTCTATATTGTACATTAGAGGTTGTTGTACAGATACTAATGTACATATTCTAGGTTAGAGGTTGTTGTACAGATACTAATCTACATATTGTTGATTAGAGGTTGTTGTACAGATTATAATGTATATATTGTAGATTATAGGTTGTTGTTCAGATACTAATGTACACATTGTAGATTAGAGGTTGTTGTACAGATACTAATCTACATTTGTTGATTTGAGGTTGTTGAACAGATACTAATGTACATATTGTAGATTAGAGGTTGTTGAACAGATACTAATGTACATATTGTAGATTAGAGGTTGTTGTACAGATACTAATCTACATTTGTTGATTAGAGGTTGTTGAACAGATACTAATGTACATATTGTAGATTAGAGGTTGTTGTACATATACTAATGTACATATTGTAGATTAGAGGTTGTTGTACATATACTAATGTACATATTGTAGATTAGAAGCTGTTGTACATATGCTAATGTAAATATTGCAGATTAGAGGTTGTTTTCCAGATACCATTGTACCATATTTTAGATTTGATGTTGTTGTACAGATACTAATGTACATATTCTAGGTTAGAGGTTGTTGTACAGATACTAATGTACATATGGTAGATTAGAGGTTGTTGTACAGATACTAATGTACATATGGTAGATTAGAGGTTGTTGTACATATACTAATGTACATATTGTAGATTAGAGGTTCTTGTACAGATACTAATGTACATGTTGTAGATTAGATGTTGTACAGATACTAATGTACATATTGCAGATTAGAGGTTCTTGTACATATACTAATGTACATATTGTAGATTAGAGGTTGTTGTACATATACTAATGTACATATTGTAGATTAGAGGTTGTTGTACACATACTAATGAACATATTGCAGATTAGAGGTTGTTGTACATATACTAATGTACATATTGTAGATTAGAGGTTGTTGTACATATACTAATGTATATATTGTAGATTAGAGGTTGTTGTACATATAATAATGTAGATATTGTAGATTAGAGGTTGTTGTACATATACTAATGTACATATTGTAGATTAGAGGTTGTTGTACATATACTAATGTATATATTGTAGATTAGAGGTTGTTGTACATATAATAATGTAGATATTGTAGATTAGAGGTTGTTGTACATATACTAATGTACATATTGTAGATTAGAGGTTGTTGTACATATACTAATGTACATATTTTAGATTAGAGGTTGTTGAACAGATACTAATGTGTATATTGTAGATTATAGATTGTTGAACAGATACTAATGTACATATTGCAGATTAGAGGTTGTGTACAGATACCATTGTACATATTTTAGATTAGATGTTTTTGTACAGATACTAATGTACATATTCTAGGTTAGAGGTTGTTGTTCAGATTCTAATGTATATTTTGTAGATTAGATGTTGTTGTACAGATGAGAATGTACATATTGCAGGTTTTTGTATATTTACTAATGTACATATTGTAGATTAGAGGTTGTTGTACATATTGTAGATAAGAGGTTGTTGTATAGATACTAATGTTCATATTGCAGATTAGAGGTTTTTGTATATTTACTAATGTACATATTGAAGATTAGAGGTTGTTGTACATATACTAATTTACATATTGTAGATTAGTGGTTGTTGTACATATACTAATGTACATATTGTAGATTAGAGGTTGTTGTACAGATCTTGATGCTAGCGTTGACAAATCTACCGCACACAGATTTTGTTCTCTGTAAATGTCTTCTCACTCAGGTTTAGTCTTTTTATATCTATCAAGTTTAAGGAACAGTAAATGAAAATGAATCCCTAGGAAAATGCCACTTGTTTACTCTTAATATTAGTAATCAACAATTAACCAACATTGCGTAGAAATCAATGCCTATCCTCCTCATTTTTCTTTTACTAACTGGTTTTTTTTTATTTTCATATTTTTTACAAATTACAATTTTTAAGCGACTAGTAATTGATTCATGTTTATAATGCAGATAATCATTTTTTTCAATATTCCTGTTTTCTGTCTACCCTTGTTCGCTTTATTTAACTGTATTGTATTATCTGCATTCTTCAATGCAAAGACACCTGTGCACTTTTCAGTTTTTAGTCTATCTCTCTATAACTTTCAGCGTCGGAACAATAGAAGTGCATAACTATTTAACCAATGTATTGTTTATACGCCACCCCGTACACAGAATAATCAAGTCTAGTATATAGTTTTAGAATTTATTTCTTGATCATCTAGCTGTGAAGCTGAAATATAACAATAATTAGTATTATATATTTNATAGTGCGGGATTAATAAGAGTTTATTGTACATATTCAATCACCCTGCATAGAAAGTTCTTGGCAGGATCACACTGGTTCACAAATCTTCTCACAGGCTGTAGTTTATCCTAGAATAATAGTTTAGATTTTACACTCCGGGCGGCAAAGGATAAACGGAAGCCTGAATTCACTAATAATGTTTCTTGAATGTTTATGATTACAGGTTCCTCAAGATGAATTGTAGATTCGAATACTTTGAAGCTTGATTTAACTCTTCGATGAGCTCCAGTTCTCCTTCCTTATGCAGTACAGCGATCCTTCTCACCGATCTCCTTGTGGTTCGGAAGACAGATTCAGAGGAATTCTTGTATTCAATCACTGCAGTTCTCACCACTCCATCCTTGCTCCGTTCGATCTCCCGCACTCTACCTAGCCTCCAGATAGGTTCACCCAGTTTCACATCTGACTCATGTTTCATGAATATCACTAGATCTCCAGGCTTGGGTTCATATCCTCCAGACCTCCATTTACGAGGTTGGGGGATGAAATCAATCAACCTCTCATCCTTCCAGACCTTCCACCAGGATTCGAAAACCAGCTCCATGTCTTCTATCATCTTGGACGGAGTACTCATTCTGCTAAACCCACCAGGTGCACGTCGATTATTCCTTCCATAGAGAAGTCTTGAAGGTGTGATTAAGTCCAGATGATCGAGGTTTTCATATCTTGATCCCAGACAGACAGGTAAACAATTTATCTCATTAGCTGTCCAAGCAAAGGCAGTTTCATATCCCATGATACTGAGCTTCAAACCAGAATAGACAGCTGTGAATATCTTTTTTACTTCTTTTATCGATCGTTCAACCATTCCGTGCACGTTATGACCACCAACAGGACATGATGAGAATTCTATTCCAACTCTGTACTTAGAATCCAGAGATTTAGCAACGTCCATTACGTTAAACTCAATCTCCTTGCAACCTTTGAGTAGCTGTCCTCCTTCATCAATAAATAGTTTTTCAGGGTGCCCATGTTTGCTTGAAAATCTTGTATAGGCCATAAGGAAGGAAGCAGTGTCATATTTCTCCATGACGTGAACAGAAATTGCACAGCTTGATGGATCCTTGAACACCAGTCCCCAGACACTAACCTTGCTTCGGTGATTGTGTTCACAGGAGGCACTGAATGGGCCCATCAAGTCCACTTGAGAATTATAAAAAGCTGGGGCTATTGTCAACCTTGTTTCATGCAGTTTTCCCATCTCAGCTGCAAGAAGACGCTTCTTGTATCTTTTGCAGAAAACACAGGCCTCATAAACCTCATTTGCAAGATCCCTTCCTCTCAGAATATAACCCAAACTCCTGGATTCTCGCAAAGTCGTAACAGCATTCCTGTGGTTTACAACGGAAGTGTGGGAGTAAAGCATTATTGAATAAGCCACAGGAGAGTATCTATCTATCACAGGTTTCACAAAACTCAGCGGTTCCAGATCCTTCATGGTGTTCTCCACAGAGTTGATCTCCTGCCCGTCCAGTATCCTCCCTGTGTAGTAGAGTATCTTGTCCTTCTCCTCCGTGACGTCCTTGTACTCCATCTTCTTAGTGTACTGCTTAATTTCTTTAGTTGCTTTTCTAAAAAAGTAGTTTTCAGCAGACTCTATCTCCTCCTTTGTTAAAATCAGATCTGCAGGGTTCAGTTTGGGATCACTTCTCCGGGTACCTCCGTTGACTGTAGATTTCTGCAATGTCGTCTTCATCCTTGCAACAAACCTTAGAACATAACCCAGGATTCTCACAGAGATTGGCCAACTTCTAATACAGGGGTCCACAGTATATTTTGAAAACGAATACCTATCTCCAACCATTGTCTTTAAGTTCGAGAACACGCAACCAACAAGGTCTGGGGCCTTGAGCTCTACAGCTGCAATTCTCTTTTCCTCTCCTGATAAAGTAACTTGTTCTGCAGATTTCAACGGTAGATCTCCTCTTGGTAATCTCATCCAGGGTTTTCCTCTTTGCCAGTCTGAATCTTCATCTATCTCATGTATAGTAGCAGTTCTAGTCCCTAGATCAGCAATGTTGTTGTGTGTATCTGTATGGAACCATTGCTCCGGTAGACTGAACCTCCGGATTTCTATTACTGAATTCCTGATTGCAATATGCATTGGTCTCTCATCTTGATGAATCCAATACAAACAGATTGTACTATCGGTGATGAAAGTTGTAGACTTGTACTGAGAACCTAGATTTGACTTCACTATGTGTCCCAGCACTGCTCCCATCACAGCTCCCTTCAGCTCTGCTCTCGGAATTGTAGAAGTAGAAACCAGTTTACTTTTAGCAGTCATAATCTGTGTGTGATAACCTCCGTCCTTAAGTTGTATTCTGGCATGAACAGCAGCAACAGCAATATCCTTGGAAGCATCCACAGAGATAAGCAGCTCAATATCAGTATTAGCAGCGTCCTCAGGGATAACAGTTCTCCTAAACTTTATCCTTTTCATTTCCTGCATAGTTTCCAGGTTTGTAACCCAGGTTGAGAGAAGAGCCTCTGGAACATCATCATCCCAATCTAACTTCCGGAAACACAGATCATGAAGATCTAACTTAAATTTAGCAGTTAATGGTGTTGCAAAACCTAAAGGATCAAACACTCCGTGTGTTTTTCCTACCAGAGTCCTCCTAGTAAACTTCTTTTTTAGGGCTTCTCCGATGTCTCCGGTTACAGGTTCAGGTAGCTTCCCTCTTTTTGGTTTACCAAAAAACAGCTCCTTTATATCAAGACTGATTGTATCCTTCACAGGGTTCCACAAATATCCAATCAGTCCTACATTTTCTCCATCAGCTGAAACTTTCTCATCAGGTTCATGACCAGAGAATGTAAAAGCTTTCACATTCATTCCTCCCTGAGCTAATGTAAACTCCAGATCAGCAGCAACTCTCCTACACTCCTCTTCCGTAGCAGTAGAAGCAGCAATATCATCCATGTAAGCTTTCTTCTTGAGGACTTCAGCTCCAGCCTTATGCTCAGGAAAATGTTTGATAGTATAATCAGCAAGTTTATCAAACCCAGCCATTGTTTGATTACCAGCGCTGCGCACACCGTAGATCAAAGTTTTTACAATCATGATGATTGTAGGATTATCAGGGTTAAGATCTTCTTTCCAGAGATATTTCTGATAAATATAATGTTCTGCTGCTAGTTTGATACCATTGTAAGCCATAGAGACGTCTGCAGTGACCGCGAACTCTTGTGTTATAAACTGGATCAGTAGATGAACAATCTTTGCTAATTTATTCTGCCCTTTGGCTAGTATACAGTTCAAACTTTCTCCACCAGGTGTTCTTGAAGAGGCATCAAAAACCATCCTACAGGGTGTACTCAAGGACCCATCCTTGAACACGTTTCTCCAGGGAATAAAATAACCTTCTCCTGGTACAGAATCCATCCTTCTCTTCTCTTCAGAGCTCAAGCTTGATACCGGAGAAACATGACCCTTCTCCTCAAGTTTACGGTGAGATTTCAGAACATCTTCCAATATCTCAGGGTTCCTTTCAATGTTTCTAAGCTGAGATTGTAAAACTTTCTCGGCCAGATACCTGTTCGGTTTCAATTTCACGATGGGGTCATCAATAAACGGAAGTTTTGCTTCAAGTCTCTTCTGTTCAACTATCAACTCAACACTGTTCTCAATCATTGCTTGTTCTAATTCTTCCCTGAGAGAAACCTTCTCTAACATATCTCCGTTCTTACACTTGGTACAGTTTCTGCAAGAGACACATCTATACTCATTCTCAGAACCCAAAGCTTCTATATCTTGAAATCTCCGCTCCTCATCTTTTACAGAGTACACCGTGTTCTCCAGGTCCCAGCTGAGAGGTATCATCCAATTCAGGTTCATCTCATGCTTGCTGCAATGTGTGTAGGAGCAAACTATTCTTGGTTCTGTTTCCTCCTGTAATATCTCCGGAGAAAGCTGTCGTTGAATCTCCTCTGAATAAAGTTTCTCCGTGAAGGTCAGAGCAGAATACTGTGCTTGATAAGCTCTACACTCAGACGTGAAGTAAGTCCTATATCCGAGAGAATGAACAGATTCAAAAGCTTTAACCCAGGACTCATGCACTCCTCCAAGTACACTTTGACAACCACCTGGAGCAGCAAACTTTGCTTCATATATGCTCAAACCATTAGGAAGGGTGTAGATTATTGTAGGAAAATACTTGCTGTATCTCATACCAATCATCACATCTACAGGTTTGCCTCCGACTCCGTCCTCCGTCCTCGGTAGCTCCGGGCCATCAGGATACTCATGTCTGTAGGATTTGTTAATCTCTTCCCATGCTTCTTGTAGTTCCCAATAAGGAAACTGGTTTGTAACTGATTCCATCCTCAAGGCTGACAGAGTAGCTCTAGGTTTGTAATTATGTAGGGGAAGGGCAAATCTCTCTTCTCCGTATTCAATTACAATCTGTTCTCCGCCTGCAACATTTAGAGTTGTTGGCCCAGGGCGGATATTCTCCGTATCCAACATACTATAGGCTCGGTTAGATATTGCTGCACCCATGCAACCACTATCGTAAAACATGAAAAGATTTTTATCCGGCTCTAGTTGTACATTCTGCACCATGTATATAGGAGGTTCAAATACATCAGGGAAATCAAGTTGACCGGCTGCAAGAACAGTCATATCATCAGGACTGGTTCGGTACATGGCAGCATTAAAAAAGAACTTGGCTCCGCTGTGAGGCAAACTTCCAGGGTCAAGTGACTTGATAAATTCATCCTCGATATCCTTGTTTTTTGAAGTGTGATGCTCACACATGATCATGTGCATTTGGTTACTAAGCTTGCGATCTTTGCACCTTTCTATCCTGCAGGGGAACTTTGTTCTACAATCATTGTAATGTTTAGCAAACCAGCTTGCTCTCTCGTTGAAGTTTACTTCAGAATCCATTCTCAAACATCTCCAACAGGTTTTAGTATCTCCAGCAAAAGCTATCCTTTCCTTTACAGAGCTAGCCATAAATATTTCACAGTAGAAAAGATGTGTGTGCTGCTTGTTACACAGACTACAGTTCACTCTAGCAGGCTGAGAAGGCGGAACATAAGGTTTCTTAGTCCCGCTTTGGTTTCCACCAGAGTTCCCACCAGAATTTCCTCTCGGACTTGGTTTGTTCCCAGGTTTCCCAGCAGTAGCATTCTTTCCATCCGAAACGGTGTAAACCTTCTTAGCAGGCTTAGTAGATGGCTCAACCTTAGGCTTATTATCTGCAGGTTGAGTAGATATATCAAAGTTTATGTTGAACGTTTGAGTTTTCACGAATTTCTCCAGGTACTCCAGCAGCTTACTGAAGAGGATGTCCTTAGGTACGTCACCGAACTCCGCAACTTTCTCCAGGTCTTCTTTAAAATCATACTGGGATCTGGGGGGCAGAGCTTTAGTAACCTCAGTTACCATAGGACTGTAGTAGAGGTTATTCACAATGTTGTGTTTCTCGGCAAGGTTTTGCAGATTTTTTAATTTAGAGAGCACAGAAATTCCCCATTCTCTCTTCTTAACATTAGAACCCAGACAACTTCCCAACTTTCTGATTTCATCTATTTTTGCATTCAGGATCAGATTTGGATTACCATAATTACTCCGGAGGTAATCCCAAACCTCTGGAAGGGATTCAAAATTCTTACAAGCATCCTGAGCCACTCCCTTGAGGCAAGTTTTCTTCAGAACTCGGAGTTGATCCGCTAGAGAAAGAACCTTTGTTGAGATATATTCATCATACTCAGATCGGAACGTGTAGAAATCCATTTTTCCAGCTAACTCTCCGGTAAACTCTGGCGCTGTTAGGTCGACAATCTTGTTAGCTCCTTGACTCCCTCGTATACCAAATGTCTCCTTGGATTCTCCGATCTTAACACTAACCTCGGAGTGGATATCCTTCAGATCACGAACATGTCTCTCAATATCCATAGCAGGTTCCTCTAAACCTGTATCCACAGCATCCTTGTACAAGGTCTCAGCTTCTTTCTGTGCAGCCTCCGACCTCTTTGCTAGGTTGGAAAATCGATCATTTAGTGAGTGGTAGTGACTATCAGTCTCTGGGTTTACAACACTCATCCGCCGGAACTCTCCAATCAGTTCAGAAATATCCATAGTAATCTTATCCTTGTAGGTATTTACACGATCAGATTTAATCTTTAAACTTGCTCCGTGTATTCGTTCCTTATGCTCCGAGATCAGTGAAGTTTTATCACGTTCAATCTTCAAATGCTCCTGTCCTTTTTTAATAAACTCCAGGATACATTTTTTAGAATTGCTGGCAGAGTCTTTAAACCTAGCCTTGTAGACCTCTTCATCCGTCTCTTGTAGAAAAACCATTGCTTGTTGCACCTTGGTTTTCATCTGAAGAGCTGTATCCAACACAGTTTGAAGATATTCCCGAGTTACAGATGAAGGAACACAAATAGGAATGTCGTCTTCGCAAAACATTGCAGCTTCTTGGATTGCAATCCTATGGTTTTGTTTATCCCGGTCCATCGTAATTTGGGTTAAAAGATTCTGGCTGTTATTATTTACCGTACTGTTTAGAGGAGAATCAGAGTTCGGCGGAGATATAGAGCCGTCTGTAATACCAATATGTGCATCGTTTATGGCATCTAAAACTGTTTCAGTATCGTGAAAAGTGTCCTCACTATCAGGGTCCTCACTGCCAACCAGAGAAACATCAAAACAAGTATCCTCCGACCAGTTTGAAACAGCAGTATTATTTAAAGGCTGAGAATAAGGGTCCCAGATTAAACTGTCAGCGCTGGACGCAACCTCTTTATTTAGTTCTACCGGTTGTAAGTCTAGAGTTAAAGAAACAGATCGTCGTCTCCGGGATCGGAGCAATCTTCCGGTCTGCTGCGACTTAATCAATGCATTTAGTCTTAAATTAACCTCATCCACCAGGCTTTGAGGTCTTACATTACCATCAGAGCTAAATCCGTAGATAGGAGAGGTGGGTTCAGAATCCAGGTTCATAGATCTGAAACTGCGGAGTAAAACAACAACTAGGGTTTTTATTTACTACTGCGATAAAAAACTAATCCAAACATCAATAGAAATCGCTGTTTTGTGTAGCGAAATAAGTTGCATTGTGCCGGCAACTTTAGTGTTATTTGAGCCTAACACACCTTCTTGATGTTGATGATGGATGTTGTTGTTGTTGTTGTTGTAGGAGAACTTGATTAGGGGTTTAACCACTGGCGTTTTATATTTGCATTATGTTTAAGCAAATCTTCACTGTGCACTTTTCAGTTTTTAGTCTATCTCTCTATAACTTTCAGCGTCGGAACAATAGAAGTGCATAACTATTTAACCAATGTATTGTTTATACGCCACCCCGTACACAGAATAATCAAGTCTAGTACATAGTTTTAGAATTTATTTCTTGATCATCTAGCTGTGAAGCTGAAATATAACAATTAATTAGTATTATATATTTTATAAAATGTAATGTATGGTAAAATCTTGCGACCAGACAAAGTTACTTAACAATACACATTAAAATCCAATATTTCAAAATGTTACGTCTGGTGATATGTTGTGACCAGATAAAAGGATTCAAAGCAACATATGAAGACTTTATAAAAGCTTAATCATCAGTTTTAAAAGGCACATAAGAATATTTCACAAAACACAACGACGTCCCAAGCTTTCTAATAAAAATCTTACATTTGATGGCGGTTTGGTTTTCTCACACGCTGATCCAAATGTCTTCNCCCCCCCCCCCCCTTTGAAAGGCTAATATGCAGTTCTGAACAAATCTGATAAAGCAGTTTGTATTTCTTATTCTGGATGATATGCAGAATATTTTAATTTCTCTCTTGATCTGATTCAGCTGTGTTATCTTTTCCCTTTATAGTTTAGTTGTATCTATAAATTATATCAGCACCAATGATTGTGAAATATAATGGAGAAGGAATCGACCCGGTCTGTCCTATCATATGATTATACATTAAATAAGAAATATTGGTGTCTGATGTACAAATAGCGCGTACATGTATTCAGAAAAGGTTATTGTATACATTAAACAGGGAAAAAAGTAGGTTGAATAACGCCAAACAAACACATTTTTTGGGATGCAAAAATATTGGCATTACAAACGTATTTTTTATAATTTAAAAATCGGTTTTATTTAATATGGTATAGTAGATAACCACACTTCAAAAATTTAAATGTAATCTTTAAAAACTTTTTTTTCTGTGAAGCAGGGATATATCATATGGTAGGGCGGGCCGGGTCCTCCCATTTTCCATTATATTTCAAACCCATGGATCAGTACTAATAAATCATTTTAAATTAATAACTTGGATCAGGATATACTGGATGATCCTACTGTAAAGACCATCCTCTATCTCTCCGATCTTCTGGAGATGTGTCAGTTCAAGTCATTCTGGAAGGAGGTAGGCCTGCAGTTGATTGACTGATTGTTTGATTGATTAATTGATTGACTGATTGTTTTATGGCTTATGGAATTTGGAAATTCATTATATTAAACACATCTAGAACCGAATTTTATGAATTAGAGAGGTCACTGAAAGTACCAACCGCCGGTTCGAATCCGGAATCCTCGTTAGCATTGGATTGGCGGTTTAGAATTAAAACCGGCGTAAGGTATTTAAGCGACATCTCTCTAAGCCCAATTCATTAATATCTGTTTCTGATTAAATTCAGTCGTACAAGAGATTGATGAAAGTATAAAAATGGATTCATGGAATTATCGAATTATTTATCAATTTTTCACTTTACCTTAATTTAGGTGAACAAAGAGAGTTCTTTGATGAAGTCAGTGGACGGATTTGAGGACTCAGTTAGGAAGTAAGTTCTTTATTTTAGTGCTTAGCATCCGGATCCGGTTTTTTTTCAGGGTAGATCCAGGATGCGGAACAGCATTTTTTTAAGCAAGCAAAAATAAAAACCTGTTTTTTTGAAGGGGTGGTATGTTAAGTTTGCTCTGCCTTAAATTCTTTATGTAAGAAATTTATTTTATAAGGAAAAGGGAGGGATATTTTAGAGAATTGATTGATTGATTGATGTAGGTTCGTGTGTCACGTGATCAGTATAACCTACCAGAGTATAGAGGAGAAGGTACTGCAGGAGCTCCTTGGACTTGTGGATGAGAACGCAATCAAGGTCTTTTATTTAATTCCTTGTTGTTTCTGTGCTACTTCGCGCCCCCCTTTCAAAGTTCTAACTTTTTGCTATTTAGCCAAGCATCTTTTATGTGCTTAGTTTAATATTTCTGCAGATTTTACAGTTGTTTTTACTCTTTAAAGAGAGGTATGTCCAGTTCACAAAGGTACCCGCCAGACCTTAACGTTTTTTTATTGGAAAGTGCAATTTCTTTATTTCTTAAAGAAATGACTACGTCAATTTAGCAGAGAAACTAAAATAAAAGTTTTGAACAACAAAACGTTGATTTATGCACATACTTGATCGGACCAAGCTTTTATGGGTACTTTTGTAAAGATGGGCATTGTAATCTTTGCATAAAGTCACTTGTAATTATGTTAACAGACCTTTTAGCCTGAATTGTTTATAGGCTTGAACGGATAAGTTTGGTTGGAAGGTTGGACACTGGACAGGATGGCCTTGTACCTATATTAATCTGAATTATTTGTATAGGTGTGAACGGCTAAGTTTGGATGGAAGGTTGGACAGGATGGTCTTGTACCTATATTAATCTGAATTATTTGTATAGGTGTGAACGGCTAAGTTTGGATGGAAGGTTGGACAGGATGGTCTTGTATCTCTGGCCAGCCAAGAAGAAATCATTAAAACAAGGAACAAGAAAATTGATATTGTTATAACCAAGATTGTAGGGAAAAGCAACTTTTTTTTTTTTGAAAATTCTGAAAACTATTTCTTCTCTAAGTCAGTTTAAAGCAAAAGGAATAGCTGTTTAAATAAAATGTTGTTAGTTCTGCTTTTAAATTTATTAAAGGGAGAGTTGATAAAATTTGATATGGGGGAAGAATAAACAGCTGCTTTTATAATAAAACTGATAAAATACAACTACACACAAGACATTGAAGCATTTTGATAGATTCATGAATGTATGAATTAATGTTATCCTTCGTGTTATTTTAATTTAATTTTTTTGTGATGCGCTTAGGAATATCACAGAGAAGATTGATTTGGACTCTGTGGCAAGCATCATGGCATCCTGCTATTGATTCAGTATCATGCATCATTTCTTCTTCAGCTGACATCAACCTTGCTGATTCTCTTCTTTACAGCCAAATGTTCATTTAAATAATTCTCCAATTGATGACAAGTATTTCAAACCAGAAAAACATGTAACCTTTAGTAGATTTTATATTAATGAATTGAAGGCGGATTTTTTTTCAGATTGATAATATGGCTTTTTCATTTGGAAACGCTGGAGGGGGAGGCACTGGGCTCAAGTAAGATTTTTTTGTAGGAATATGTCTGTAAAAAAATGCGCACTTTTCCAAAAAGTGAGAATTGAATTATTATTAGATTATTTACACTGTTTAGTGTTTAAGTGTTTAAATTCTTGAAAAGTGTCGAAACCATTTTTTCTTATGACAGCTTGGATAATGATTTGTGTTTAGTTTTGGTGCTCCATCAGCCAAAAGTACAGGCTTCAGTTTCGGAGGTGGACCTCCGACTACAACAGCAGCCTCCAGCACTGGGTTTGGATTTGGGGCCACTTCAGCTGCGCCTAGTACGGGGTTCGGGTTTGGAGTAGGGGCTTCTACAGCCGCCCCCAGCACAGGATTTAGTCTAGGAGTTGGAGCCACAACAGCTTCTCCAGCCACAGGGTTTGGTCTAGGAGGCGGGGCTCCAGCTACTACTGCAGGTACAACTACAGAATTTATGGAAGAAGGAAAAGCAATTTTGTTTAAACTTAAGAAAAGTAAGTTCTCTGTTACGATTTTTGAGTATGTTGTAAAAGTTTTCTGATGAATGATAGCTGACTTTTATCTAATTCTAGGAACTGGATTCTCCTTTGGCGGAGGTTCTTCTGGTTTATCTATTACTCCACTAGGAGCTGCTGCTTCCCAGCCCGGAGCATCAACAGCTGCTAGTGGATTCTCCTTTGGAGCCCCCGCAGCTGCTGCTACTACACCTGCTGCTCCTGCTGCTTCTACTGGGTTTTCACTTGGAGGAACTTCAGCTCCTACTACAGGATTTTCATCAGGAGGAACTTCCGCTGCTTCTACAGGATTTTCTTTAGGAGGAACTACTGCGGCTTCTACAGGGCTTACTCTTGGTGGCGCTAACCCTGCAGCTACAGGGTTCTCCTTCGGGGGTAAACCAGCTGCTTCTACCTCAGGATTCTCTCTAGGAGGTACCCCTGCTGCTGTTAGTACAGGGTTTTCTCTAGGAGGTACCCCTGCAGCTGCTAGTACAGGGTTTTCTCTAGGAGGAACTGCTACTTCAACTGCTGCTCCCGCTGCGGGTTTAGGAGGATTTGGAAAGCCAACTTCGGCCGCAGCTAGCGCACCTTCACTTGGCTTGTCTGCATCAACCGCCATCGGTGGAAAACCTACAGCTTCTGTTTCAGGATTCTCATTGGGAGGAACTGGTTCAACTCCGGCACCAGCCTTCTCTCTACCAACATCTTCTGCACCTGGAGCAACTGGATTCTCACTGGGTGGAACCACAACTACTGCTACAGTAAGTTCTGCCCCAGCCACCAGTTTCTCCCTTGGAGGTACTACAGAGAAGACGACATCCACCGGTTTTGGGGGCTTTGGAGCTGCCACTTCCACAGCAGCAGCCAGTATAACAGCTCCAGGTCTAACCATCTCAGCAGCATCTACACAAGCCAGTCTTACCTCCACTACAAGTACAGTTGCCAGCAGTAGTGCTGCAGCTCCGTCTAGTATGTCCTTCAGACAGTTGGAGGAGAACATCAACAAGTGGACCCTGGAGCTTGAGGACATGGAGAAGCAGTTTTTAAACCAGGCAACCCAGGTCAATGCATGGGATCAGCTGCTGGTGAAGAACGGAGAGAAAATATTGAATTTGAATGATGCTGTGTCCAGGGTGCGTCAGGATCAGCAGAGGTTGGAACATGAACTGGATTTTGTTTCCGGACAGCAGGTACCTCAAGCACGGGATTATATTTTCTTGACAATTCATCCGGGGGGAGGGGGGGGGGACTGTTAAAAGTATGTAAAAGAACTAAAAGACTGAGTTGGGAGCTTAGAAATTATGATATTTGAGTCTTATAGCTTGCTTGAAAATATATATATATATAAGTTTTAGGATATCTAATTTATAGTTTATTTAACTATTATCAAATATTCCTAAAGCATGTTATATTGAAGATTTATTTATGATTTATGTTTTCCCATAGTAAAAGGTAGTGCAATTAAAGTTTTAAATTGTTCAACATTTGAAGAGTAACATTAAAATTCACAAACATCAACGCTTATTAAAAAAGGGAAATGAAATGAACCAATATAATGTGAAATAGTTGTTTTCCCATTTTTTATCAACAAGAAGACGACAATTATTCCACTTCAAGTTAGTTACCATCGTCTGCATCTCTCTTGAATTAACGGTAACACTCCCATTAAGGCTGAGCTTGAGGAAGCCCTGCGTCCCCTGGAGCTAGCAATGGCAGGAACTAATAATGTGGATACAGAGAGGGAGAGAACGTATCAGGTTAGGATTAAAGAACATTATTTAGGATTTATTAAAGGGACTGTAGGCATAATAGCATGTTACCCTCCATTTTAGATTTTCAAAAAGAATTATATGGAGTTTTTTGTTTTAATAAATCACAATTGTGAGAAATAAAAAAAAATTACCTCATTCTTGTCTGTAAACATATTTTAAAGTAACCCTTTATTTATTGAGAGGTATGTACGATTCACAATTGGTGGTACCCTTAGAAGCTTTTTCTGAATTATAAATCTGTTTTATTATTTGAAAGATCTTAATTTTTATTAAAATTGGTTTCTTTATTGCAGTCATTTCTTGCTTCTAAAACAATGAAGAAGTTATCTAAATTGAACTCTAGAAAAATGACGTTATCTTTCACATTATGGATCAAATATCGGGCATGCCCCCTTTTAAAATGGAGAGTCTTCTAAAACTACAACAACAGTCCCTTTAAGACTAACATATTCTTCTAAAATCTAGACTAGTTTCAAAATTAAAACTAAATTCTTAATGTAATAGATTAATATTACATTACATTACTTAAATAAAAATGAGATTAATAAAATAATTTTTTTTTCAAATCAACTATTAATTTTTCCCTTCCCTTTTCTGCAGTTGGCTGAAAACCTTGATGCCCAACTGAAGCGGATGTCTGAAGATCTAAAGGAAGTGATTTCCCATCTTAATATGGGAAACAGAGGAGCTGATACCTCAGATCCTGTAGCACAAATAGCAAAGGTAAATTTAATGGGAAGGTTCACTAATTTTGATTAGGATTTAAATTATAAATTACCCTCCTTAATTTTAAAGCCTATTTGATCCCAATTATTATTCTTTAAATATTGTCGCATTTCTAAAATGTGGTCTGCTAGTTTTGTGTTTCCAAAATTACAGGAGGTTTGAAGAATTTCGTTCAGATTTAGGCAATTTTGGTTTTATTCAAAACAAAATTCTTGGAAATGTCAGGATTAAGTTGGTATTTAGAAGATTGGCACTTTTAAGACGTTTTGATATATTTTGAGTTGAATGATTGTTTTCTAGATCTTGAATGCCCACATGGACAGCCTGCAGTGGATCGATCAGAACGCCTCAGCAATTGAGAAGCAGTTGATCACAGTTAATAGATTAACAGAGTTACAAACAAGGTAAACTTAACCATTATCATTTTGGCAAAACCCAGGGGAACATTTTGGCACAATCGAAAGTGAAATTTTGGCACTACCGAAAGGGACATACTTGTACAGCCGAGAGGGACATTTTGGCACAAACAAAGCAGACATTTTGGCACAACACTGGACATTTTAGTGAAACCCATGGAAAAAATGTTGCACGAAACATTTTACACTACACAGGGAGACATTTAGGCACAACCAACAGGGACATTTTGGTACATAACAGGGAGACATTTTTGAACAACTTGGAAGGGGGGGGGGGTGTTTTTGGACAACGTATATACATTTTTGCCACAAGGGTTTTATATTTGCTACAACGGGACTAAAAAGGGGTTAGCCGTATAGCAACGGTTACACACACGTATAAAGTACAAACATTTGGTACCAGATATAGAACACTTGCTTGTTTAAAGCAAATAGTTACAATGTTCTCATTTTGAGACACAAAAGGTTTTTGTAGCTGGAAAAAGCTCGTATTGATGTATGCAAAAAAATAGATATCCTTTTAACTATTAACAATAAGAATAATTTTTTATTTTCAGGGACAGTGATCGGCTGCAGCGATCTTTTGTTGAATAGATTAGATAGCCAGATAGAACGGGGGAAATCAATAATCATGACCGATTTATTGATATTTATATTGAAGAAATGATGAAAAATCTTCGAAAAAAACTTTTTATCTTCATGATCTCGGTCTGTTGCCCCTGATCGAGAGGTTCGATCAAATATTGTGATTTTTGCCATTAAAAAAAAACTGTGACTCATAATTTTTTTTTATAAACTCAATAAATATCATTATAAATTATAGTTTTGATTTTTGATGTTTATTTTTTAGATTTAATTGCGTGGCTATTATTTTATTTCTTTAAGAGGCTTATAATATCAAGTAACCCTCAAGTTTATAGCTGAATGCCGATTCACAACGGTTCCCATTCTTTCTTAGCACCAATGTGGAAGACATTTTCCTATTTAAAAAGTCTTGAATCACTTATTTATAATAGTGCTTTGTTCTTGGACAAACATCGCTTGGTAGTAATTTTATAATAAAGTTGATTTCAACGCAAAATATAATTGAGTAAAAGATTTTTTTAGCAAAATAAACTGCAAAAAGTCTCTAATAAATAATACTTGGGCTGAGCATGGCAGTGGATCGGAACCAGGTAACCTTGAGTATTGGTATTTACTTTAGATGGTCGGTTCCGGAACAATGTTCCCAAGATAAGAATGCTCCATATGTAAGTAGTGAAGGGTTATCAAGAGAATCTAACAAGCCTACTCGTATCTTGCTCTGCAACATTTAGGACAAATTAGATCAAGTACACGTACACTCGAGGGCATAAGTATGGTTTTTGAGTATAACAGTGCGAAGTCAGCAGGGAAGTGTACACATGCTGTCTGATATGAAATGCACCTCTACCCCTCCGAATAGCGCAACCATTTCAAGCCTCAGTAAATTTGGAAAGGTCATAGTGCATGATGTGGTTTCAGCGGGATTAAGTATTAAAAAAGCCTGCGATATGACTGCTATTCTGGATGAAATTAAGAAACTCCCAAAGGATCAGCAGGCAAAGGCTGCAAATGCTCTTTCTAAGTCAATTCTGGAGGAAGCGGAGAGGATGGAAGAGGAAGTGAAAAGACTGTTTATAGACTTTGATGTTAAAAAGGTTTTTTTAGTTAATTTATATTTAAAGAGACTAATAGGCATAATTTGCAGAGTACCTTTTAAACCTTCAACTGATAAAGGATGTTGTTTGTTTATTTTTTCTTAATAAAAAAGTTTTTTAATAAAAATCCCATTTTATTTATTTTTATTTATTTTTATTGAGGCTACTTTAAATTTATTATATGAATGTTTTCAAGAACTAAAGAATATTTTTATTTTTTAACGATTGAAAATTATTTTTAGGTCAATTTTACAATAATTCTGATTTTAAAATTTTTAGAGGTTTTCTAAAAAAGAAGCTTTCAATTTAATCTAGAAATATCAATTGTAAATTTTAAATTTTAATTCTATTTTTGGTAATTTAGGTTTCAACAAAACATAAACAAGGAAAACCAAAGAAAACAGGATAACATTGTTAATTAAATCATTATTTGCTTCTTAACTGAGAATTTAAATTAAATAAAATGAATTATCCTGGAAAAATGGTTTAATTGTGATAGCTGGTAAGGGCTTTTGTAGCTGGTGCAGAGGATGTGGGTCTACAGAGGTATCAAGGAGCTGAAGTTCTTGATCGACCAGGGTTGTAAATCCCAAGCCTAACCAAACCCCCCAGAAGAAATTCTGTGGCAGTACAGTATTCGGATAGTATAATGCATAAACAAATAGTTAGTTTTCAGCGGTTGCACAAAAAAATATAATTTTATAAAAATAAAAATTGGCTTATTCGAAGATCACTTTTTACATTTGAACCTTAAAACCGTATACATGAATGCACTATAGAGATGTACGATTCAAGTAGAGCCCTACCTAGCTCAACTATTCATTAAATCATATTCATTTCATTAAACTCATTAAATTAGACTTAATTTTAAATTTGGCCTGTTAGATTTTGAAAAAATCATAGCTTAAAATTTTAAAGTTAGCCTACGACATCAGGTTGCAAAGATATTATAATTAAAAAATTGTTGCGGTTATAAAGTTTGAAAAATAGCAATACCAATATAAAACGAACTTACTAAATCCAAAATGTTGATTCACTGAAATTTGAATCTGTTTGGGTTTCTTTGGTAGTAGTCGCCAATTAGAAGTTTCAAAATCTCAGGAAAAAATACTTGAAAATTGGGGGGTCAGTGAACCCATTAAACGGTGGAATAGGAGAACGACCGTTGGACAAATTCAAATCAAATACTGTTAAAAATTGCTTAAATATCGTCTTTCTATGTCCAAAGTTTTATGGGTCTCACTGTATAACTTTAATTCAAAATAAAAGCTATAAAAGTTAAGGTTTGAATTACATATATTTCAAAATAATGTGTTGTGCAATAAAATGTGGGCCGCGTACCATGTACATAATTACATTTTGTTGTAATTACAGAGCTAAGATTACACATATAACAATGCATCTGGGTTCCAGCGTACAGTACAGGGTTCTTATGTACAGTTCGAATCAACAACAAGGCTAGTGCACTATTGATGATAAGATGTATTGCTTAAAAGAATGTCTTTGTTTGGGCCGTTACAAATTTATCTAGAATTAGTACAGATAAGACTAACAGCCCAAAAGAGAACGCTTTGATATCTTAATATCTAGTTCTGATTCTAGTCTACAGTACAAGGTCTTAACCAGGTCACTACAAGTTCAGCTGGCTTAGTGCATGAGGCTCAGGGCACAGGTGAGCAAGCTATGGCATCTTGATCTGATCCTAGTGGTAGTGTAATGGTGGGGTTGATAATGGCGCCTAGTCAAGATGGAACTCAATCCCCTTAAATATTTATGGAGTTATAGGTCCTCATTCAAGTGTCGTGTATTGGAGTTATAGGTCCTCATTCAAGTGTCGTGTATTGGAGTTAAAGGTCCTCATTCAAGTGTTGTGTATTGTTAAAAATTGTAATTGCTGCCGAAGAATCCAATGCATGAAAATAATTATAAATAACAAGTATTTCCACATATAGATCCATTCTAAGGGGCGACTTAACCAAGTAAATTAATTTTTTTTCACTCCACTTAATTATCAGGTTGTTTAAGCTTGTAGAAATAAAAGACTGAGTTTCATATTTAGATTGTTCTTTATGTTTTATTTGGTGTCTTTTTACTCACCTTGTTGGGGAAAAGTGCCGATGTCCTAGTCTAAAGAACAAAAATAAATAATAAAATAATAAATTGTAGCATTTTATGATTTTTAATTTTTTAATTAAAAAGAAATAGATAAATCATGATTTAAATTGATCAAATACAGGGTTCCATTGACGTATTAATAAAATTTTAATTTCTTCTTCGCTCTACGCAACATGAATTTCTAATTTTAGATATCACGACGGACAACATTTTGGAAAGCCCAAGAACTTTGTGACCATACATGTGCCATATGCTCGGTGTTTATATCAAGACAATGATGACAACTTTTTAGTTTCTATGTAAACTTGAATTTTAATTCAGAGCTTTTTAATTATTTAATTTTAATTTTTGTTCATTAAACAGTAATTATTTTCACTTTTATTTGACATTTTCTATTATTTTTCAATCTCTGCTCTGTATACGTCAAAATAGAAAGTCGTCTTCAATCCATTAATATATATACGACGACAACTGTGAATCTTTTGAAATTCAGCTGATATGAATAAAATTCTAAGACATTGAAAGATATTTGAAAAAAATTTAAAGATTTTAATTTAATTATTTTTTCCTAGTTCCATGATAGCTTCCAGCATGAGCGATTCTAGACAGTAAATAATTCAATTATAATTGCTTTCCTTATTTAAAAAATTAAACATTTTGCTTACTTTTTAACTTCATAAAAATAAAAGAGGTAAAAAGTTTTGAAAATCTTTTCCCTCCACCATTGAAATGAGCATTAATGAAATATACTTTAAAATACAATAGTTTCCATAAAACTGTGGAAACTGCAGACGACGCGTGTTTGACATGACACATAGCAGTTAATTGTGCATTTTAAAGCTATTTTTTTACAATTTATTTTTAAATTAAATTTTTTTAAACAAAATTTTGAAAAGAGTAGTGGATTTTTTTCTCTGACTGTTGTGTCTTCTTTTTATTTGATCATACATCTGTTTTCTGTTCCTCTCTTTTAGATCTTCGCATTCTAATCCCTTGTCGACAAGGGGAAAATGCATTTTGACACTTATATCTGATTTTCTTTCTCCCTAATAATACATATATTACTATTTCTTTTCCATGCAGAGGTGTCAAATTTCTCTGGAAAGTTATGTTGAGGAATGATGATGCAGCTTTTTCATCCAGCTACATTCTACATTCTTTTATTATATATATTCTTACAGGTTGGAGTTCTCTGACATGTTTTATTCCACACAGGGTTCTGTTCAGCCTTAAGAAACTGGAGAGCGTTGTATAAGAACCTGACTGTTATGAGCTCCCTTGATGCTTACACACACAGAACCAGATTCAATAGATGATGATGATGAGTTCGGATACTTAATAACAGCTAACCAGGCTTGTTATTAAGGAGTACATTTAAAGCTGTTGGTTGCAAAATCTGGATCCAGTTGGATAAAAAACCTCCATTCTCCAGGTTAATACAGCATTAAAAGATTAATGCAGGCCTTCAGTGTTTCTTGTAATTCAATTTTTTTCTTTTCCAGTTGTGTGCAGGGGTGTATACCCATCATATACATTACACCCCTGGCTAAAGTTTCTCTAATTTGCCCTTTTCTCTCTCTCACCCTGTATCTCTAAATACCATTTTACAGCTATACATATATATTTATTTGTCTATATTTTAACTATAAGCTGGCCAAAAAGCTGGATAAAATGAGCTGACATTTTTTTAGGGAACCCACGGATACCCTGGGGGTGACATGGGCTCAAAATTTTTTTTTTCAAAAATCGAATTTTAAAAATCTAATTTTTAAAAAACATTTAAAAATATTTCACGGGCAATGCCGAGCACTTTAGCTAGTAGATTATAGACAATAAACAAATTCTTAAATTATTTTGAATTATTCTAACCTTGCTCCAAGAGAAGATCCTCTGTGTGGACCCCGAGACTGAACACTGAAATATTTTCATACTTAATATATATATATATATATTTTTATACAGGGTGTCCCACATCATATTAGATCGTTTATCTTGATCTAAATTGAGATTAAAGGGACTAATCAAACAAATTTTTAAAAAATTTTCTAAAACAATAAAGAAATTGATTTGTCGAAATTATCAGGTTTCTCGAGAATTATGTTTGTATTTTGGAGTTAAAGCTTGAAGATAATCCAAAATAATATGGAACGCTCTGTATGTTAATAGGTACAGCCATAACTAGGATTAAGTGTAGTAAAAGCTGTCTTTATTAAGTCTTTAAAGTACAATTTTATGGCGTCCGGGATTTCGTAATTCTTAATTAACTCTGAAAACTTTTGTGTTTAAAATCTTGGAAGCATTGATTTCCATCTTGTGCAACCTAAGTCCGAATTTAAAGAATTTGAGCCGTGGCCTAAATTTGAGATGCGGCTCAAATATGGTTGGTTTCACTTAAAATTGTATTCTATGTTTCAAGATTTAACCCGTCGCTCATATGAAACTGGTTTTTGGCGGATTTGAGACGCGGCTCAAATTCATAATTCACAATTCATAATAATTCATCATAAATAAATCAAATTTATACCCTGCAGGGATAACTTTAACTGAGGATTAACAGAGCATTGATCTTCAACTTTATAAGTGCCCACATTGGATAATAATCTGCACACAAAAGTTCTTTAGAATTGGTGGATATCAGGACTAACAATTAATCCTCTGTTTTTGCTAATCTCAAGACTAACATAATCTCAAGATTATGTTAGTCATGAGATTAAACATTTAGATCAACAATTTGATTCTAGGAACGCCAGATTTGTTCGTTTTCTTGACTGGAAGGGTCTTCACATAATTTCTCACACATTTATTTATAAATACATTAGTTAAAATTGGTTAAAAAAGAATCTCAAACCTATTATTGAATATTTTTCTTCACCGATTAATTTACAAAATGGCCGACGACAAATGCTGTATTTGTTAAAATTGCAGATTTCTCTCATGGGATAGAATTTATTTTCAAGACTGTCATTGGTCAATACAATTTACGAACTATATTTCTTCACACTCTCATTGAAGAAAACAATATAAAGATATCCAAAAAGAGAGAAAAAGAGTGAATTAAGGACTAAAATTAAAAGTTTCCACAGTGGATATTCGGATTAAGTAGTTGGGATTAAAGGTTATCCATTCTAAAGTTCCCAGCTCTGATCTCTTAATGTTTATAATTTTGTAATTTTACAGAAAAATATTAAATCAAAACGTAAGAAAAGCCTTTTATTTCACTTTTAATGGTAAGTACTGCAGTTAAATAATTAAAATATAAACATTGATAAAGATAAAGGTTCTAAAAATTAATAAGAATAATTATAAATTACGAATTAATTAAAAGAGATCTCTATCGGCTCGTCTGGGTGTCTGTTTGTTTTATCTATTAAACGGCAAAATAGATAAACCGATCTGGCCCAATTTTTTAAATAAATTTATAACTCCCTTGACCCCAGAGCTGGTCGAAATTGACAAATTTAGCCTTGAAAAAAATGTCAAAATATATATATTTTTTAATTTAGTTCATTTACCTGTAGAAAAGTACAAGAAGAATTGTCAGTATATGGACGAATTTCATTTTATCAAATATTTTGGTTTTGTAGTTATACAACAGGTTTCATAGACTTAGGTCAACTAATAATTTATCTGAGTTGATAACCCTTATACCCCTTCTACCCTCCCTCCCTCTCTACCCCCCCCCCTTGTTACAGTTAACCCTAACCACAATTCACCTGCTTAACCCTATTAAATTCATCTTTGGAATTCCCCCCACTTACACTTGGTGCATAATAAACCTGGGGTTTAAAGGGACAGTAAAGTAGGGCGTCCAGCGAAAAGGGTAAATCGATTCGCGTAAATTTTGCATTCTTTCGCATTTCATTCGCTCGCGAAAAGTGCGAAAATTTTCGCTTAATAAGAAGGTTTATTATCTACTCGGTCAACCCAGACCGAAACATTTATTTCAAAAATGTAGCACATACTCTTTACCAAAGACTATCTATATAAAGATACGGCATCAGAAAATATACGCAAATTCTAAGCACTTAGTTTGGTCTAATAGAGATTGTAAACAAATGTCGTCTTCTTTTAATGAATAAAGGCATTTTTTGGTTGCTTGGAAGTTTCATTCCATTTAAAGATTCATACTTTTAAACCCAAATCCCAACAAATCAATTAAAAAGTTCAACGGTTAGATATTAGATGTGTGTTTGATCAAGAATGAAACTAAGAAACATTAAAAAATTTGGTTTTTTTTACTATTATTTATGTAGCCGACAGAAAAATGTGATTTTTTTTGGCCCTTTTTATTTTATATTAAAATGTTCTGTGAATCCTTAGTTTTTAATTTAGAATGATGTTTTATATCATTTTGTAAATCCAAATACTGTTCTAATTTAGACAATTAACTTTAAAAGAAATTACATTGTTTGACAATTCGTCAATTTATTAGCATATAGTAGCACTAAAAAACATATTGTCATAATAATAATTGTCATAAACGATTATTGGCTATTTTTTATACAAAAGAGATGCGTAACTTATGTTCATTGTTGAACGCTCAAGCAATCAAAATAACCATCAAACAATGACGTCAAATACAGCTATAATTTATATTACAACATCTTTACATATAGAGCCTTTGCCATGTCTTTGCTCTGTTCTTTAATGAGGTTTGGATCATTATTAACACAAAAACCCCTCTCTCTCCCTCTCCTTAAGATTTTGTTAATGAAAAAGTGAAAAATAAAGATATTCAAAGTGCTTTATTTTTTATTTTGAACTAGCTCGAGTGCCCGGAGTTGCCCGTGGAATTAGAAAAAAATATTTTGATTTTTTAAATTCTATGTCAACCCCTGGATTTTCCTCAAAAAATGTCAGCCCATTCGGTCCAGCCGTTTGGCCGGCTATAGGGAACATATATTTATATACGAATGTATTGTTTTATTATATAGATAACTTCATGATATATTTTAATGTATACTGGATAACATCCAATGTTATTAAAATACATATTAACCAAAAAAGATGCATAAAAAGAATTTTCAAAATTCTAATTCTCTGTCGATTAGCATGTATACAGTTATTTTTTGAAACGGTTATTTACTATTTTATACAATTAAAGTATAGGACATTAAAATGTTATTTTTACTGACTTAAAGACACAAATGGTGAATCGAAAAATTAGAAAATTTCGGTTTATTTTTGGGTCCTTAAAGAGCATGCATTTAAAAATGAAATTTACATATTCTCTTTTTAAAAAGGCCTACATACATGAGAAAAAATTTTTAAGAGCTTTATTCATTTGTGTATTTTTTTATTTCAAATTTAAAAAAATTATTGATACTATTTGGACGTTATAATGGCATTAAGTTTTAATTTCAAAATTAATGGATGTATCTTTATCTCTCTTGATAAATGGCTTTAATCTCACATTAAACTTACATTTGAATTATTTAAAACTTCATTCGTTGTCTGACATATTATTTAGGAGAAATAACATATTTTTAAAGCGTTATAGGGGTGTAATAGTGAAGCTATGAAGTACAAGGCTAGATTTAAGATAATAATGATTGGAATAGCTAACGTTAGAATCAATTTGCTGTTCATCATATCAAAAATGCATTAGTGTGTTAAAAATACAATATTTATCTAAAATAATAATCGAAATTCGCATCTTAATTTCATTCGCTTCTTTTAAATCAGGTTTTACTTTTAGTGAAATTTAGTGAAAAAATTAGGAAAAATAAATGTGATGTGTTCGATGGTCTTTATCGTCTTTTTTAATATAATATCATATTTTATATTCATATAATTATGTTATTATATAATATCATATAATTATGTTATTATATAATACCATGTAATTATGTCATTATATAATATCATATAATTATGTTATTATATAATATCATATAATCATGTTATTAGATAATATCATATAATTATGTTATTTTATAAATTCTGTTGAAAAATGATTTCTCAGTGTATTAAACTCTTCTGTTTGTTGGAGTGCTAATATTCCTCTCAAGCCGAGGCGATTCTCTGAAACAAAAACATTTTTTATTTAATTTTTTTATTTATTTTAGTCATAAAGAATTGAGTTATTGTCACAAATAATTCCTTTAATTGAGCAAGGGAAGAGGGAGCGGAGCTTTGTACCCACAAGTCTTTTTTAAGAAGAGAAAAACCATAAAACTCCATAAAAGAATTAAAGAGGGCCATGAAGGAACAATGAACTATCTGAGAATTTTCATACCTGGGGAATTTTAAGCAATGAAATACCTGGGGAGTTTTGAACAATGAACTTCACCTGAGGAATTTGGAACATTGAACTACCTTTGGGATTTCGAACATTGAACTACCTTTGGGATTTCGAACATTGAACTACCTTTGGGATTTTGAACATGAACTACCTGGTGGATTTTGAAAAATTGACGACTTGGGGAATTTTTAACAATGCACTACCTGGGGGATTTAAATAATGAACTACTTGGGGGGATTTTGAACAATGAACTACCTAAGGGATTTTGAACAATAAACTATCAGGAGGATTTTGAACAATAAACAACAAGGTGGATTTTGAACAATAAACTACCTGGGGGATTTTGAACTGATTGAGTTTGTTCTCTTGACCTGCCTAGAGAGCTTAACGCTGGCTACAACCATTCTAGAGAAATTTCGTTTATTAAATTATGAAATTTTACAACGTTTTTTTTTTAACAAAATTGATGTAACTTTAGAGGCTCTTTATGGAGATGATCAAATAAACGATTATTCATTACATTTTTATCTTAAAGATTATAGAGATATTTCATTGCATTTGGAAGAATTTTCTTTATTATTTCCATTAAAATGAATTTAATACCTTTCATCTTGAGTTGATTCATTGACAGCTGGGGTTAAAGAGGTTGCTTCAGAGTTTGCGGCATTCTCGCTTGGGAGCGTTTTTGCGGCATTCTCGCCTGGGAGCGCTGCACTGGTGTCGGCCATCTTGGAACTTCCATTTGATACTAAACAAATAGTTCAAGTAATTTAATTTTAATCTTGTAAATTAAAATTAAAAGTTTACAGGCTGAAGCATATACAACTTTTCCAAAATAAGTACATTTAAATACGTTTCAAGGTGAGGAAACCTAGAATAGCAATATACTTAGTAAAATTAGTGCTGTAAAGAATAATAAACCTGTATTTCTACGATCTGAAAGGGATCGATTAACCCTAGAAGCAGTTCCATTCACTTTGCTGTTCAAGGATAGGGTCCTTTTAACCGGCTGCACCAAATATTTAAATATTTTTCTTAGATAAACTTTTTAAATTTGTAACTTTTTAACAGCTTCTTTAAATTTGAATTCCTTAGGATTTTTTTTATAAATATAATTAAATTTTCTCAAATATATCTATATATCTACTTCAAGATACTTAAATAAAAAATATTAATACTTAGAGATATCCAAAAAATTGTATAATATAAGAATCATATACACCAAAATTTAAAGAAATCAGAAAAAACTGAAAGCTTATTGTTAGCACTTTCTAATCATTCAAAATGTGAACATTAAAGCATGCTTAAAAACAAAAGAATATTGGAAAAAGGTTTCAAACAGAAAATGATTATTAATTGCTAAATAGTTAAATTATTTTTCAATATTTCTTTCCTTGTTAGGTTTAACTGTTCTACTGGCGTTTCCTCTTCTAAAATAAATTCAACATTTTTAATCAGACTTACTTTGTAAATGCTTAACTTCAATATACATACAGTGATCCTCATAATATTATTCATAACAATTGTTAATTATCAACGATTGTTAATCATTAACATAGATAATCGTTAACAACTGTAAAACAATAACAATCGTTGATCTTTAAAGGGAGTGACCGGCTATGTAAGGTAGTTGAACTGAGTATGCGGTGTTGTGGAAAACTTCTATCGGATTCATTTGAGACATATTAAACTTTTTAAAGATCTGTAAATCCTGAGTTTGAGCGCAAATTCGACGTTCAAAACTCCTACTTTGGGGGTGGATACGTTTTCAGAATTAGTTTTTTAAATGACTGATCCTTAACGATAGTTGTTCATTAATAAACGATTACAGATTGTTGTTGATAGTTAATCGCTAATAACGGTTTTATTATACCTGATCCTAGAACTAGACTCCCTGGTGTCAACTAGGGTTTCAGCAGCTGATAAAACAGAATCAGAATCAGATTATACCTGATCCTAGAACTAGACTCCCTGGTGTCAACTAGGGTTTCAGCAGCTGATAAAACAGAATCAGAATCAGATTATACCTGATCCTAGAACTAGACTCCCTGGTGTCAACTAGGGTTTCAGCAGCTGATAAAACAGAATCAGAATCAGATTGCTGAATTGA
Organism: Eurytemora carolleeae; assembly: GCF_000591075.1. NCBI lineage: Eukaryota > Metazoa > Arthropoda > Copepoda > Calanoida > Temoridae > Eurytemora > Eurytemora carolleeae. Next base: position 263,932 of record NW_019396078.1, on the reverse strand, counting down.
CTCCAAGTGAGATTTTCGTCGAGGCAGGATTGAACTTTTTCTAAAAATTAATTTTTAAAAATCTCTGGAAATTTAATTCAGGATCTTTGTTCAAATTTTAATTTATTAATGAAAACTAAATCTGCCTTAATGTCTAATTTCGTTGCTGTTTTATAAGAAACACAGTTACCCGGATATGGAACTTTAATGGCGACCTATCTTCGTTATATTTAACAATTTAACGGGTTGAAATTGTACTTTGTCCTCAAAGTAAAGTCTTTAAATGATATATTAAATCATTAGGCTAAGAAAGAAACCAGTGTCCAGCTGTTGAGAAGCATGACTTTAAGAAAAAGGATTGAAGAAGTTCGGCACAGTCGTCTCATGAATTCTCATCCTTTGTAGGTATCTCTGTATCTGGTGTACCCTTATTACACAGCTTCAGTAAAACTCGTGCAAACTCTACATTTACAATGGCAATGCACGATTAACAAAGGTAAAAGGTAAAAGTGGTTAATTCCGATTATTTCTTTATGTTTTCCTGCAGTAGAAATACGCAAATAATCTGTTTTCTAAATTATTAATTATTATTAATTATTGAAATCTATTAATTATGAAATGAAATTATTAATTAATTATTGAAATCTAATTCATTCTTGATCAAAAAAAGTTTTTCATGGTACCATTGTGAATCTGGCATTGCCATCTTTGCATGAAAGGACACTGAAAACTACTCTTACAGTCCCTTTATAACCGGCTCCATTATAATCTTGGTAACCCTGTATAATCTATTTAACAAATCTCTTTAGATGGCCAATTCGATTTATTGGGGAGCCCATGGTTACCCTGCGGGATGAAATAGGCTAAAAAATTCTTCTTTTTTTAAAAAGTTGGATATTTTTTTTCTTAAAAATTCAAATTTTTTCAAACTGTTTTAAAATTTCGCGGGCAACGCCGGGCACGTCAGCTAGTTATATATATTTTCAAATTGTTAAAAAGAAACTAACCTGCTATTCTGGGATTCTGATGAATCTTGGGAACTTGTTGAAATTCTCCTATTTTTAAAAATATAATTTTATTAGATGTTTATCCAACAGTGAAACTTATAAAAGTGTGAAATAGGGAGACGAAATTTAATTAATCTTATGAGTATTTGATGTTATGAAGGAAATATCATAGAGTAATGTAACAATTTTACAAAATCTATGATTTTCTTGGAGAATATAGCCCTCGACCCCCCCCCTGGACAAATTCCTGTACATTGTTTTTACATGGAAAACAATGTTACTGTTTACGTTTGTTTTTAACAGATTTAGGACAAATTGTAATGTTAAATTATGATTTAGTAGTAATGCTCGATGTCCAATGTCAGTTGTTCATTAACCCCTCTAGGTTTAAAAATCATCATCATGGGAGGGAAGGCTCGGATATTATCTACCCCCGTCATTAATTTTAATCAATATTGGTTATTTTTAAAAAGTTAGTTTTGGTTTAAAAGATTCTTTACAATCTATGATCTGATTGTTCGACATTTTGGTAAAAAATGCGAAAAAAATGTCAAAATAAGTAAGAAAATGTATTAAAATGCCGGGCAAAAATTATGCATCTTTTCTTTTAAGCAAAAATTTGAACGATTCTTTGAAAAATGGTTTTTTCTTTGTTTACCTAACTGAGTATTTTCTTGGTGTAGAGGCCATAGTCGAGGTGATAGACTGTCTTGAAGACGACCTACATAAAATAAATTGTCTATAAGACGACCTACATAAGATAGACTGTCTTGAAGACGACCTTCATAATATATATAGTCTTGAAGACGACCTACATAAGATAATTTGTCTTGAAGACGACCTTCATAATATATATTGTCTTGAAGATGACCTACATAAGATAGACTGTCTTGAAGACGACCTTCATAATATATATAGTCTTGAAGACGACCTACATAAGATAATTTGTCTTGAAGACGACCAACATAAGATATATTGTCTTGAAGATGACCTACATAAAATAGACTGCCTTGAAGACGACCTACATAAAATAGACTGTCTTGAAGACGACCTACATAAGATAAATTGTCTTGAAGACGATGTACAGAAAACAAATTAAAGGGACTTCAGAATTGATTATAATTTTTTTTTTTTTACAGTGAGAACCGGACAATTTTGGAATGAATATCAGCTTTATTTTTCCATTTACGTGAGAAATCAGGATTTAAACGATATATATCTCTAAAATGTTTTGGGCACTTTTTTAAAAGTAGCTCAGTTGCAAATTACTAAAATAAAAGAAAAGGAAGACGACAAGATTTCTTGTGCTCGGTTTACCGCGTCATTTTCTGTGTAGGATTATCCTGCTGAGCCAGGAAAGAAATAAATTGCGGCAAACCCAGTCCATTTCCTGAACATAAAATAATAGGTTCAGATACAGGGTGTCCCAAAAAACATGGGAATTCAGTGACGAATTCGATATCGTCTTTGTTATGAATTAACATTGTAATACCTAATTTCAAAAGCCATAATATTATTATGTCTGCTAGAGTTTATTTAATGAAAAGGGTAAAAGACTGAAAAGATGTGTCTATAATGTCTCCGCAAGATGAACAGTGAATATGGACAAGTTTACTCTGTTTGTATACTGTAATTTTCTTGTTTTACTAAGTACAACCGGTTGCAGTCAAAACATAAACAAACAAAATATAAACATAGCAGACGAAACTCTTACAGATTACAGCTTTCTCAGTAGGTATCACTATACTAAATCAAAGAATTATTCATAAAGACGATATCGAATTCATCACTGAATTCCCATGTTTTTGGGACACCCTGTAGATTAAAAATCTCCATTTGACTTACAAAAATTTCTTATTTGACCTACTTTTTACTTACAAAAAGTGTAAATCTTACTTACAAAAAGGACGCATTTGACCTTTAAAAAGTGTTCATTTGACATATAAAAAGTGTGCTTCGACCAACAAAAAATTGCATTGACACTTTCTTTGAATAATCGTTTTTATTTTTTTTACCTTTGTATTCTTTTAGGTACATTTAAACTAGTAATTTGTAATTAGATTTTCTTTATTTTTTTAGAAATATTTTTTTTAATATTCTCAAAAATCAGAAAAGTGCTTTATTTTAGTTTGGTTATTCTAGACACTCTACTCTACCTGGAGATGACCCAGGTCGCTTCTGTGCTGACCCCTGAAGTAGCTGGAGAAGTTCTGATACAACCTAGAATGTTAAAGTATACAAAAATTGTCAAAATAATTGGTTAATTAGGGGATCAAGATAAAATAAGAGACCCCTAAAACTTAAAGATAAGACTTTAGTCCAATCAACATGAAATTCAGCAATTGTACAATGTACACTGTACAGTGTACACAGACCATTTTAATTAATAAGTAGATTTTTATTGGCTACCAGTTGGGATTTAGTTTTAAACATTTTCAAAAGTTGTTTAAATTTGGTCATTTTATTTTACAGTTTTTTTTACATTGCACTGTAAACTCCTGATCATTTCAAGGACCGTGCAGACTTTTTTTCAGCTAGATCAAGCTGTACAGTACAAGTACAGACTATATAAAGTTAAACAGGACGGGACAGTACAGTACAAGTACAGACTATATAAAGTTAAACAGGACGGACAGTACAGTACAAGTACAGAATATATAAATTTAAACAGGACGGGAAAGTACAGTAAAAGTACAGACTGTATAAAATTAAACAGGACGGGAAAATACAGTGCAAGTACAGACTATATAAAGTTAACCAGGACGGGACAGTACAGTACAAGTACAGCCATTATACAATTAAACAGGACGGGAAAATACAGTAAAAGTACAGACTATATAAAGTTAAACAGGACAGAACAGTACAGTACAAGTACAGACTATAAAGTTAAACAGGACGGGAAAGTACAGTACAAGTACAGACTATATAAAGTTAAACAGGACGGGACAGTACAGTACAAGTACAGAATATATAAAGTTAAACAGGACGGGAAAGTATAGTACAAGTACAGACTATAAAGTTAAACAGGGCGGGACAGTACAGTACAAGTACAGACTATATAAAATTAAACAGGACGGGAAAATACAGTGCAAGTACAGAATATATAAAGTTAAACAGGACGGGACAGTACAGTACAAGTACAGACTATATAAAGTTAAACAGGACGGGACAGTACAGTACAAGTATAGAATATATAAAGTTAAACAGGACGGGACAGTATAGTGCAAGCACAGACTATATAAAGTTAAACAGGACGGGACAGTACACTACAAGCACAGACTATATAAAGTTAAACAGGACGGGACAGTACATATCTGATTAAATTTATTACTTGATCATATCTGATATCTTCTAAATTACGTAAACTAGTGAAAAATCGTTTAGGATCTTTTTCTTTCAATTTGTTGACTTTTTTTAATTGATAAAATGAGTTATCGGATCTAAGTTGTTATTTATCAATCTGACAAAATATGTTTGTTTAAAATTTCAACATGTTCAATGTGTTTTTTTCCTCCACGTGAGTTGGAAACCGGTTTTCTACCTGTTCGATATTTTTCTTTGTTTTCTCCTCCACGTGGGTTGGAAACCGGTTCTCTCCCAGACTATTCATCAGCTGTTTCTTTTTCGATCTGAAACATCTTTAAATGTTATCATTTTTTAAGAATGTTTTTATTTCGATTCCATAAAATAATGTGCTATCTTTAACAAGAAACATGAATATTGTTTAACAATTAATTGCAATGTGAAAAAGTCTAGGGTAAACCGTCAATGGTTGAACTTAATTTACTGCATCAAAATATAATTGTCTAATCTCCATAACTTTACAACCTAATGAAATTGATCTTTTTTATGAATTCTGCTAAATGTAACAGTCAAATTTTGAAATATCGGAGGCCGAATTTAAAGAATTTAAACCGCATTGCTCATGAATCTCCAAAAACGGTTCCAATTGAGCGACGGCTCAAAGCTAAAACAAAACATAGAATACATTTTCAAGTGGAACCAACCATGTTTAAGCCACGTCTCAAATTTAAGACGTGACTCAAATTCTTTAAATTCGCCCTCAGGTTGTAAAGATGTTAGAACCATAGAGTTTGAACTTCAAAGCAATTGTGGGTTTAGTTCCTTTGTTTGTTAACAAGTTATAGACAGGATCATACAAAGAAAGAAGCTTAAAAACGATAATGATGTTAAAAAAGTTTCTATAATAAAAATAACCTGATATCGGAAGAGTAAAGAATTGTTTCGCCGATGACCTGCTGGAAAGTGACATGATCAACCAGCTGATAGGACAGGTAGACCAGATACCCGTCATGTCCCCGACCTGCATAAACATGTTCATGAATTTCAATCACAATTTGACCAATGTTCCATAAATTTTTCGTTTTTTTTTGTCAGCGGATCCAATTCAATAAAAAGTCTAAAAAGGCAACGACGTAAATTCAAAGAATTGTGGCGCCCCTGGATTCCTGGAATACAGTTCACAACAATTTGTTTGTTATTGTTTAGATTATGCATTTGTTTGTTATTGTTTAGAAAATGCATCTGGTATAAATACTGCGTTTACATAATAAATATTCAGTCTGTTTACTTCTCTTGTCATTTAAACATCGCTACATTTTGGTGACCCCGAGTTCTCTCGCTGACGCACCTGAAATTGGTTTCGACCGGGTCCCTGTGTTTTCCACACCCAATACCATAGTAGGGTTTCCGGCGATTTCGAGATTTATTATATAAGTAGCGACTGACGAGATGCCTGAGGAGGAGGTAGCAGCCCAGCTTCCCCTGACGACTGTGTCCATAAAGCTTCCCTTGTTTTGGACTGATTCTCCTGAAGTTTGGTTTCTACAGGCCGAGGCACAGTTTGAGAACAAGGGGATTACTGTGTCAAGAACAAAATTCACTCACTGTGTTGCTGCTCTTCCTCAAGATGTTGCCTGCAGGCTTCTGGATCTGGTTCGAGCTCCCCCTGCTGATCCTTATGCAGCTCTTAGAAGACGCCTCATACAGATGTATTCTCTCAGTGATTTTCAACGTTATCAGGCTCTACAGAGTCTACCCCTGTTGTCCGACCAGCGCCCCTCAGAGTTGATGGACAAGATGCTAGTCCTTTTGCCTGAAGACGAGAAGCCTGGTTTCTTTTTCAGGGGATTATTCCTAGATCGTTTACCTGCTGATATCCGAGCTCATTTACTTTCCGAGTCGATCAAGGATCCTAGGGGGATGGCTCTTCGTGCCGACGAGTTGTGGTCAGAGGATGTTTATGCTCTACCACGAGATTCCTCTTCAAGGACTGGAGCTCGTGGTTCTCGGACTCGGTCTACAAGTCGTAGCACTGCACCAGATGACGGTAGGAGGTCAAGAGCTGTTTCAGTCTGCTGGTACCATCGCCGCTGGGGCGCTGAAGCTAACCAATGCCGTTCTCCCTGTTCTTATTCGGGAAACTAGTTGACGGCGGGAATACTTTGAATTCTATTCCCGCCGAATCTCCGTCATCTAGTCTTCTGTTCCTGCAGAATAAACTCTCATCTCACAAATTCCTGGTGGACGAATTAGTCAAGTCAAGTCAAAACGTGTTTGATTTCAAATTTTGAAAAACCGAACACATCTACTCTAGGGTGAGTATAAGATAGTTTCATGTATCATTGGATCATTAATAAAATCTTTTAAAAATCTGAAAAAAATGAATTCTTAAAGGGAGTGACTGGCAATGTATGGTAGTTGAACGGAGAATGTAATATTGTGGAATTTTTTTGGAATCATTTGAGACATAAAAAACGTTTGCTCAATGTACAATTACTGAGTTTGAGCGCAAAGTCGACGTTTAAAATCATCAATTTTGGGTGGGCACGTTTTAAGAATCATTTTTTTGTAATTATTAAATAACGACGACGAAAATGCATCAAAATAAAGTATCACAGTAAGCCGATTAGATGTGCAGGAATCTATTTCTCAATAGAAATTTGTCAATAAATCGATGTTAGAATCAATTATTTCTTTTTCATCATTATATAGAATTTTTATTCCTTACGAATCTGTTCTCAGATTTCTACACATTCTTCAAATGTCGTCTTTTCAATAAAATTCAAGAAAATTTACAGAACATGTTTGTGAAGAATGAGAGATTACATAAACTAATAACTAAATAAGATTACTTATTTTCGATGATAAGAGTTAATTTTTATTCTCTCAAACCTGTTCCTAAACAACTAAATAGTTTACTATGAATTTTTGTTACATTTTTAATAACTTAAAACAAATCGATTCTGAAAACGTAACCCCTCCCCCCCCCCATTGATGATTTTGAATGTCGACTTTGCATCCTTAAATATTTCTCTACAATACTACATTTTCAGTTCAACTAACATACAATCTCGGTCACTCCCATTACAAAAAAATTAATAAAATTAAACCTGGAGTTCTGACTTTTCTAGAAACTGGTTCCATTCCTTGTCTTGTCATACAGGATTCCTTAAAAATATTACATTTTTTTGGTCAAGATTTGAAAATTAATTTATTTTTTATTTAAAGAGACAATGTAAAGTAGTTAAACTGAGATGCAGTTTTGTGGACGAATTCTTTAGGATTCATTTAAGACATATAAAACTTTTTAAAGATTTGTAAATCCTGAGTTTGAGCGCAAAGTCGACGTTCAAAATCGTAGTTTTGGGTAGATATATTTTCAGAACTGTTTTTTTAAATTATTAAATAATAAAAATGTAAACAAATTCCACAGTAAACTAATTAATTGTTTAGGAACAGGTTGGGAAAAAATTAACTCTTATTATCGAAAATAAGTAATCTTATTCAATAATTAGTTTCTATAATCTCTCTTTAATCACAAAGATATTCTGAAGATTTTCTGGAATTTTGATTGAAAACGCGAAATTTAAAGAAATCTGCGAACAAATTCATAGAAAATAAGAAATTGAATAAAATGATGTAAAAGGAAATAATTAATTCTAACTTCGATTTATTGACGAATTTCTTTTCAGAAATATTTTCCTAATCATCAAATTATTTTACTATCAAATGTTTTCTATATTTTTTGTCGTTGTTATTTAATAATTAAAAAAAAACCCGATTCTGAAAAACGTGTCCATCCAAATTCCGTCGACTTTGCGCTCAAACTCAGGATTTACAGATCTCTCAAAAGATTTATATGTCTCAAATGAATCCTAAAGAAGCTTTCCACAACACTGAATACTCAGTTCACCTACCTGCAGTAGCCGGTCTGTCCCTTTAAATAAAAAAGCGAGATGTTGCCTGACTTAGAATGGCTAGTTCAAGTACTTTTCTTCAACGTTATTGAAGTAAAGGGTGTTTAAAAAAACCTTACACTTTATTTTCTCCGAGGATTAATTTTTACCCGATAATAATGACGTCTCACAGGGTGTTTTAGGACTACGAGGTAAAAAAAACTATCGGATTAGGTCAACCCTGCTCTAAATACAGGGGACAATAATTCCAACCCTGCACTAAATACAGGGGACAATAGTTCCAACCCTGCTCTAAATACAGGGGACAATAGTTCCAACCCTGCTCTAAATACAGGGGACAATAGTTCCAACCCTGCTCTAAATACAGGGGACAATAGATCCAACCCTGCTCTAAATACAGGGGACAATAGTTCCAACCCTGCTCTAAATACATGGGACAATAGTTCCAACCCTGCTCTAAATACAGGGGACAATAGATCCAACCCTGCTCTAAATACAGGGAACAATAGTTCCAACCCTGCTCTAAATAAATGCTCTTTGTCTCTTGGAGATGGAACTGATATATCTGCACATCTATATATCTGCTCTACAGAAAGTATACATGGATAGAAAGGATCTAGAATTTTATAAAATTCAGATATTTTAGGATTGAATTCTCTAAAGAGCAATAAAATCTGGCTTCGCAAAAGTCTCACTCTCAACTTTATACTGAATACTAATTTGATTTTATACTTTAACAGAGAATCTTTAAAAACAATATGGCGTCGATATACAACGTAATTTCAAGTGAGCCTCCATTAAAAAAAAATGGGGGCATGCAAGATTCTCAACGATACACATTGCATCTATAGAGAACCCATATTTAAATGGAGTGACCGACTATGTAAGGTAGATGAACTGAGTATGCATTGTTGTGGAAAACTTCTTTCGGATTCATTTGAGACATATTAAACTTTTTAAAGATCTGTAAATCCTGAGTTTGAGCGCAAATTCGACATTCAAAACTCCTAATTTGGGTGTGGATACGCTTTCAGAATTAGTTTTGTTTTTAAATTATTAAATTATTAAATTATTAAAACGACGACATAAAATGTAAAAAAAATTCCACAGTAAACTAATTAATTAGTTGTTTAGGAACAGGTTGAGAAAATAAAAATGAATCTTATCATCGAAAATAAGTAATCTTGTTCAATCATTAGTTTCTATTTTCTGATTATTCTGGTTTCTCTTTATTCACAAAATTTTTTGCAGATTTTCTAGAATTATTATTGAAAAGACGACATTAGAAGAATTTGAAGAAATCTTTGAATAAATTCAAAGAAAATAAGAAATTCAATATAATAATGAAAACGAAATAATTGATTCTAGCCTTGATTTATTGACAAATTTCTTTTGAGAAATATGTTCCTAACTATCTAATTAGATTACTGTATGATTTTCACTTTATTATTCGTTGTCGTTATTTAATAATTAAAAAGAAACTTATTCTGAAAACTATATTTGAGCCGCGCCTTAAATTTAAGCCACGACTCAAATTCTGTAATTTCGGCTTCTGAAGAAATTAAAGTACACCGCACCTAAGTTTAATAATTTAAATTTAATAATTTAAAAAAAACTAATTCTGAAAACGTATCCACCCCCAAAGTAGGAGTTTTGAACGTTGAATTTGCGCTCAAACTCAGGATTTACAGATCTTTAAAAAGTTTAATATGTCTCAAATGAATCCGGAAGAAGTTTTCCATAACACTGCATACTCAGTTCGACTACCTTACATAGAGCCGGTCACTCTCTATAAAAGCAAACCAATTTTTAAATATATCTCATTCAATCTTGATCAGATAAAGGTTTTAATGACACAGCAAAATATACCTCGTTTATATTTCTGTGTAGATCAGTTTTCATCAGATGATAAATTAAAACCTGAACAAAATATAGAAATCAGAAATTAAGAATCTTAAACTGGACATGGATGTATCTAGTTTTAAATTACGATCGTTAATCATTTTTAGTTCAAAAGAAAAAATTAAGATATTTTTAAATATTGGAAAGTTTTGAAGTAAACAATTGAAAAATATTTTTATGTTCTGCTTAAGAATTTATATTTGATTGTTTTTAGTTTGAAATAGAAAGATGTTCGCATAACAACATAATTCAATTCTTATATATAAAATAAAATAAATTAGATTTCTTACCTTTTGAATTTCCCAGGCTATCTCATCGGAATCATTCTCAGGATCTGATCTCAGGCAGTACAAGCAGACAATACCATCTAGATAGATAGATAGATAGATAGATAGATAGATAGATAGATAGATAGATAGATAGATAGAGAGAGATAGATAGATAGATAGATAGTAGATAGATAGATAGATAGATAGATAGATAGTAGATAGATAGATAGATAGATAGATAGATAGATAGATAGATAAAAATCAAATGAAATCAATCAAGGTACTAAAATCAATGAATCAATTCTCTAACCTGAATTTATTTCTCCTGCTTCCAATTGTTTCCTGATGAATTCTAAAATGAAAAGAAATGTAAAATAAAATAAAATAAAATAAAATTTAGTTTTGAAGGGAATTGAGTCGATGTCATAAACTCTGATTTTTTAATCCATATATCTTTGCAGCCCAATGTAGTAGACCTTAGATATTTCAAACTATTAATCCTGTTAGACCAAATAATCTAAGTTTCAAATATCAAAGGCCTACATCATCAGGTTGCAAAGATTTTAGAATTTTAGAATTTGTGACAAAGACTTAATTCCTTTACATATCAGTTATTACCTAGACTGTCAGGATTCCAAGATAAACCATTGTTCGGATCAAATCCCTTATCCTAAACAAGATTTTTTAATAAAAAGAAATATTAAAATTAAGTAAATTTAATTCTAAAGGACGGAGATACGTGAATGTATATTTGTTGATCGATGCATCAGATATCATTCGAGCAAATACTTTTTCATTTTATATTGGATTAAAATCAAAAAAAAAATTTCAAGATTTCAGCCGGCGCTCGATTGAAACCAGTTTTTGGGGGATTTGAGACGCGGCTTAAATTCATTAAATTCGGACACTATTTTACCATCTGTCAAACATCAGATATTTTCCTTTAAATGTTGAAATTCCAGTGGAAAATGGAAAAAATGAAAAAAAGAAAATAAACCCATAAAATAAAGCATATTTTATCTCTGGAATAAAGTGTGAAAACTACATTCATTGAGCTTTTACAACTTTTGTTTGAATTTCTTCAACTTTGCTGCAGTAGAAATTGTAGAAATAGTAGAAATAGTTGGGCAAATGATGGAATTCAATTCGTGGATTTTTAGAATTCCCGCCATCTTTAAATAGGGATAACTACGTTCTAACTTTATTCAAGCCGTTCGTTAATGGATAGTTAAAACTCTTAGAAAACGTTTGTTTCCTAAAATGTATTTTCAGCAAGTTTCATCCAATTTTAAACAGATAAAAGAATCGAAGGTCGCCGGTTAATTTGAAACACATCCATTTTGAAAAACAGCTGTTTCTGCTAGTTAACGATTTAAAAACTAACGGGGTTAGTCGTTCGTTAGCAGACTTTTCCGCTAATTTTCAAAAACTTCCATTTTTAACGACACTTTGCTTGGCCCTATCTATAACAACTTATCTGGTATTGCAGATAAATACACGAACACCAACTTTACATATTGAAGGAGACAGCGGCTATGAGCCACAACTATTTTTCCTTCCATATTCATACCACTAATATGCTTTTTGCCTTCCAGCAGCCATAAGCCACAACTTTTGGATCTTCCATTCCACAACATTTTCGTCTTCCGGCAATTATAACTTTTTTAAACGGTCAATTTAGTGCAGTAAAAATATATTCTGTAATCTAAAGATTAAGACTGCAGAAAGTGGGTTTAATAGTTGATGTTAAGATTTGATAGTCTACATTATTTGCACAGAAATTGTTGCAAACTTGCAGACTGCGCCAAAATTAAGCATAAATTTGCACTGTAATCCGGGCCTTTCAGACATATCAGTTGTCTGCAACTGTCAGATTCAAAAAGAAAACTTTAAAATGGGAAAGTAGGGAAATAAATTTCTTGTACTATTAATAATAATAATTATATTATTAAACTTAAAACAGTTTTTCCTTTAAAACTCTGGGTGATGTCTATATGTCTATATTTTTAGCTGAAAAATATGATTATTTGTAATTTTGGTTTCTCTATAAAATTGACTTGCGGATATAGCAGCCACACGTTTGAAGATAAAAAACGACAATATCTTCCTCATTGTTACTCATGTTTGAAGGGTACCTTCCCTTGTGAATCGGAAATGCTACTCAATAAATTAGATCTACAGTCCGTTTAAAAATCAATCTTTTAATTTTCCTACTCTTTTAAGAAATTGTTTAATTCTATCTTTTTCTTTTTCATTTGTGTAAAATCATAATGCGTGATAAATATACAAACGTTTACACAATCTTAAGTCTCTCTGTTAGATTTCCAAAATGTAATTTAAAATCGATAATTTTACTATAAATTGATCAATTTTGTTGAATAAATAATAAACTCCAAGAGAGGGGGAAAACTAGACTGCAGTATATTGTCATCATGACATTTAAAATGATAAAGTATAGAAACGGTTACAATGTAAAAGTTCATAAATAAATTATTAATATTTAGTTCATTATTTGTAACTTTTTGTTTATTATGTACTACATGATGTTAACCCGATCCCGGCCCTGCCGTGATCTGGTGCTATAAAAGCCAGGATACGCAGTATAGGGGGGGGGGCAATCTTTCTTCCCCCTAGCGTATCCTTGTCTTCCAGGTTTTAAAGTTTTTTTGTTCGTAGCTTTTTGAATTTTGCTGTTGTCTTGTCACTTACTTATTATTAAAGAAATAAACACAGGCCTCAAACTCTAACTTTTTAAACTTTATATCTTTTCAACCTGATGCTATAGACATTTAAAATATCAAACTATAAGTTCTGTTGGATCAAAGTATGAAAAAGTTAAAATTTTTAAGGTTTAAAAAAGATTTACAAAGATATAGGGAATCAAAAATTAGAGTTGGTGGCAAGTATTTAGTTCCTTTCTTACAATAATAATCATTTTTAAGTTTTTTACTTTATAAGATAGGAAATATAAAAGAGCTACGATTATATATTCTAGCAGATTAATACTAAATATTTGCCAATATTTATTTTTCAAAAATATTCTGTTGTTAATATTTTCTGATCCATTACATCAAGGATAAAACACTCTGACATGAAATGAATAAAATAGTGAAATTAAAAAAGAAGAAAAAATTAAAAAACAAATGACAGCAGAATTACTAAACCTGAAAATTTTCGTGGGACCTTCTGTGCAATTACAGAGATTTATATATAACCAGGCTATTAGGGCGCTTCGCGCCCATCTTCTATTTCCATGTTCTCTTTGTGTACAATGTAAAACAAAAACTTCAAGGATTTTATAAAAAAATTTGTGGAATTTTTGAAAATACGATCATTCATAAACCTTCCCAGGGGTCACACGAGGCCCCACAAAATTTTTTGGCCTGATCGGTTCAGCCGTTTTGACGTTTATTGGATACAACCGGACAGACAGATTGACAAACAAACAGACAGACAAGCAAAGTATAAAAATAGATAGTATAAACCTAGGTAAAACCTATTGAAAAATTGTCATATTCTGGGTTAAACCAAGGTACTAATGCGAGGAAAGTTATTTCAGAGGTGCACGCATTTTTTGTACTACAGTGTACTGTATTTGGGCGGAAAAGTAAACACAAGACGGATGTCACAGCCTGGCATGGAATGAATTTTCACAAAATAATCTATGAAATATTCTGGTCAAATGAAACTATTATGTTAATTATCAAAATTATCAAAATTTAATGCTTTTAACCTCCTCGGATACTAAACGTACACTGATGCATCTATTCTTGTTTGCAAATTCCGCCCAGAGAGAACCGATTTCAATATGTATGCAGAGTATACGCAACTGCAATTAACTTTCCTTGCATTATAACCTTGGGTTAAACTGTATATTTTGTCAGAATACTATTAATATCGTTAACGACAGTGTTTAGAAAACCAGGATATCTCCATTATTCTTGAACAGACAAAAGTGTAATGGTTTCCTTGTTAATCGAACGTGTCAATCTATATATGGAGGGGCACTTAATATTTCCATTAAATTGTGATTTTGGAATTTTCAGAATACAAAAATGATCCTCACACTAAATCTCAGTTTGTAAAAACTCCCAGCTATCATTTTTGTTGCTAAAATGTATTATTAAGTCAACAAAGAAATTGTGTTTTTTTTTCGTAATATAAATATGATGAAGACTGATGTGAAATATTATTCTAATATTTATTCCATTTTATCGAATACTGATTATTAACTTCATGGGGGTAATCGTTAAATAATCATGTTGATCATTTATAAATTACAAGGGGGGAGAAGGGGGTGAGTTGAGGAAAATTGCACTATCCCCTCTAAACTATATAGGGAGAAGGGGAGAGGTGAGAATAGGGATGTCGATCATTGCACTATCCCCACAAACTATGGAATTCATCGACAACTGTTTTCTAGCAAAAATATAATTTCTAATAGTTTATACTGAACATTGAACATGTTAGCTTTGATTTTTCAATCCTGTACTTATAAATCTAAATAACCTCTATCAACCTTCTTTCTTATCTCATTGTTTTTTCATTTTTATTACACTCTGTACATTTTCCCCTTTATCAATTTAAATACTAATAAGGGTGAAAATGGGGTGTAAATGGGGTGTAAATGGGGTGTAAATGGGGTGAAAATGGGGTGTAATGGGGTGTAAATGGGGTGAAAATGGGGTGTAATGGGGTGTAAATGGGGTGAAAATGGGGTGTAATGGGGTGTAAATGGGGTGTAAATGACACCTTACCACATCACTTTCTAAGAAAACGTTATAATTGGTGATTTTTAACAGAACTCAAACATTGAATAAAATCTTACCTCAACATTGTTAATATTTCGTTCCTCCATCGGAGTAGAACTATTTAGAAAACATATTTATTTACAATTTTTATTTCAAAATTTCAGATTTTGACATTTCCCCTCTGATAAGTAATAAAAAGTTCGGATTTTTTTTAAAGGAAATAATTCAGCACTTCACACTAAAGTAAAATTCACGTATGATTGAAATCTGATTTTTGTTATCATAGCTCCTCTTATTGAAAACCTATTGAGAAGAAAAGAAGATGTTTTAATTCATAATATGTAGGTAACCAACTAAATTTGTTTTTACACTTGTGCGTTTAGGAGAAACGGAGTAACAAAGTAACAGTAAAGTAACAGGAATGTCAATTGAATTTGACCTTCTCCTCCTGGTTAGTTTTCAGTGACCCCGGTCAACAAAGGACGAGGCTTTAAAGACGACCTAAAGCCATAGTTTTGAATATAGCGATTTAGAGGGGAATTCGGGTTTCTGCCAAAACTATTTTCTTTTATTGAGTTTTTAAATTGAAGTTTAATGCTGAGGGTTGTTGGGTAACCCCAAGGTACTAATGCAAGGAAAGTTATTTCAGGAGTATCTTTTGTACTGCAGTGTAATGTCTCCGGGGGTAATGTAAACACAAGACGGATGTCACTCACAGCCTGACATGGGATCCATCTTTCACATAAAAAATCAATGAAATATTTTGGTCATATGAAAGTATTATGTGAATTAGCAAAATTTTCAAAATTCAATGCTTTTATCCTTCTCGGATACTAGACGAACACTGATGCATCTATTCTTGTTCACAAATTTCGTCCAGAGAGAACTGGTGTAAATATGTACGCAACTGCAATTAACTTTCCTCGCATTATAACCTTGGGTAACCCTGTATTTAAAGCAAAATACTTTTTTGCTAAAAAGTTATTTTCTTATCCAAAAGTTATGATTATGAGAAAATCTGTGAAACAGGAAGAATATGGGATAAGTTTAAAAGTTTTAAAATAGGTTGAAAAAGTTTAAGATATATAATTTTCCTTGTAGAGAGCGGAATTTTATCCACAAAAGATCTTCCAATGTAAGTATTCCACAGAACAGTCTAGAAATAATTCTATCATTAAAGGAGGTTTTATTTTAAAGGGACTGTAAACGTATATTCAATTGATCCTCCAATTGAAGAGTGTAAAATATCTGTTAATCGGATTCACAACGGAACGGTCCTTTTCAAGTTATTTTTTCACCTTAAAACATGATTAATTCTGATTTTATTAATAACGTTTGCAGCATAAACTTTCAATTTTAATTAAAAATAAACCATATTTCGAAAAAAGTATTTTAGTTAGAAATAAAGGATATCTCGAATCTACTGCCAGTCTTTGAATAGAGGATACATTTAAATTATGTCTATTGTCCCTTTAATCTAAATTAGGTCTATTGTCCCTTGAATTTAAATTATGTCTATTGTCCCATTAATCTAAATTAGGTCTATTGTCCCTTGAATCTAAATTATGTCCATTGTCTCTTCAATTTAAATTATGTCTATTTTCCCTTTAATTTGAATTATGTCTATTGTCCCTTTAATATAGATTATGTCTATTGTCCCTTTAATTTAAATTATGTCCATTGTTCCTTTAATTTGAATTACGTTTATTGTCCCTTTAATATAGATTATGTCTATTGTCCCTTTAATTTAAATTATGTCTATGTACATTAGTAAATCAACTTGATACTGAGATTTTAGTACATCAACTTGATACTGAGATTTTAGTACATCAACTTGGTATTGAGATTTTAGTACATCAACTTGATACTGAGATTTTAGTTCATCAACTTGGTATTGAGATTTTAGTTCATCAACTTGATACTGAGATTTTTGAAGTAAAAAGAAACTTTGTCAATGGTTTTAAGACGTAAAAAGGAAATAATCGGGAAGCGCCCAATAAGCCTAGCAATAATATATATTACTAATCATTTCGATATTAATCATAGCTTTTTTAGTAAATTTATTTATATATTTATTATACTTATAATTATATATTAGATATATTTACTAAAATAATGATTTTTCAATTGTTTAAGAATTGAAAAAACTAACCTTATGAATTTTCTGAAGTTTTTTGATCACATAATCAATGTTTTGCTGAATGTTTTTTACTTCCTCAGGCTCTATCTAAAGCAAAACAACTATAAACATTAAAGTTAACATTTCTATCTTTAAAAATGCTAATTTTTCAAATTTGATTTTTTTTAAAACTGCAATTGCAAATAACTATATTTCAGCTGGAAAAGTAAGAATGTCTCATCCATCTAAAATCTGACAAAGGTTTAAATGTGAATCGAACATGGGAGTCTATAGTTTCATCTTTTTAATATGATTTAATATTTGTGGCAGAACTTATTACTTGTTTTATCTTCGTTATCTGTAATAATTTACAATAAAACTGAGAAACATGGCTGTTTAGTGTTCACAATCCATTTAGATGCTATACAATGAAAATTAAATCAAAGTTTCATTTCAAATCTTATGCAATAATCTGTCCAAAAAAAAATTCACATTGTATTATTTATGGGCTTTTATTAAAAATGCATCCCTTTTTATAAACTTTTTTAGAAGCCATGCTAATTTAAAAACTTAAGTGTTAAAAAATCTGCAATTGAAGTCAGTGTTTTTTTTGTGACACAGTTTCTATTTCAATTATTCCCCGGTATTTATCAGACAGCTATACAAAGCATAACTTTGCCACAATAGAGGGTTAGGGGGAGGAGGGGGATTTACTTTTGGAGGGGGGGGGGTATTTCCCTTTCTAAACAATAATTCCCCCCATACCATTTCCTGGGAAAGAAAGATGTCCTGTGGTGAACGAGGGATAGGATGAGAGGGGAGAAAAAAGAAGGATAGGGAGAGAAGAAAAGAGAAGGAGGGTAGAAAGGGCAGGTAGAGAGAAGGAGGAGAAGAATAGAAAGAGTGGAGAAGGAGGGTAGAAAGGGTAGGTAGAGAGAAGGAGGAGAAGAATAGAAAGAGTGGAGAAGGAGGGTAGAAAGAGCAGGTAGAGAGGAGGAGGAGAAGAGTAGAAAGAGAGGCGGGTACATGAAGACTGATGTTTAATATATAAAAATGATAATTTAATATGGTTCTTCCAGATATCCAGGAATATATAATGGTCTTAAGGAGCATAGATAATATATAGATACCAAATATATCCACTTTCCTTATTCTCTTCTTCCATTACTAGAGTTTATACAGATATAGGATTATTGTTGTTTTATTAGTTTAAAAAATATTGTTACTTAGCATCAAAATATACTAATCTGTAAACATGCAACATACGTTACTTCATATAAAAAAAGAAAATTTAAAGTATTTATACGTTTTTACGACGTTTTTTGGTGTGCTGGTAATAAAACTTTAATTATTTATATTGAATTCTGTTGAATGGGATAAAATATGGAAAATAGTGTCGGGCAAAGTATATTATTAAGTATATTAAAGACTAAGTATATTATTAAGTATATTAAAGACTAAGCATATTATTAAGTATATTAAAGACAAACTATATTATTAAGTACATTAAAGACTAAGCATATTATTAAGTGTATTAAAGACAAAGAATATTATTAAGTACATTAAAGACTAAGAATATTATTAAGTATATTAAAGACAAAGTATATTATTAAGTATATTAAAGACTAAGCATATTATTAAGTATATTAAAGACTAAGTATATTATAAAATGTATTAAAGACTAAGCATATTATTATATTAAAGACTAAGTATATTATAAAGTGTATTAAAGACTAAGTATATTATTAAGTGTATTAAAGACAAAATATATTATTAAGTATATTAAAGACTAAGTATATTATTAAGTATATTAAAGACTAAGTATGTTATTAAGTGTATTAAAGACTCAGTATATTATTAAGTACATTAAAGACTAATTATATTATTAAGTGTATTAAAGACAAAGTATATTATTAAGTGTATTAAAGACTAAGTATATTATTAAGTATATTAAAGACTAAGTATATTATTAAGTATATTAAAGACTAAGTATATTATTAATTATATTAAAGACAAAGTATATTATTAAGTATATTAAAGACAAAGTATATTATTAAGTTTATTAAAGACTAAGAATATTATTAAGTGTATTAAAGACAAAGTATATTATTAAGTGTATTAAAGACTAAGTATATTATTTAGTATATTGAAGACCAAGTATATTATTTAGTATATTGAAGACCAAGTATATTATTAAGTATATTAAAGACAAAGTATATTATTAAGTATATTAAAGACAAAGTATATTATTAAGTATATTAAAGACTAAGTATATTATTAAGTATAATAAAGACAAAGTATATTATTAAGTATATTAAAGACTAAGTATATTATTAAGTATATTAAAGACAAAGTATATTATTAAGTGTATTACAGACTAAGTATATTATTAAGTGTATTAAAGACAAATTATATTATTAAGTGTATTAAAGACTAAGTATATTATTAAGTATATTAAAGACTAAGTATATTATTAAGTATATTAAAAACAAAGTATATTATTAAGTGTATTAAAGACAAAGTATATTATTAAGTGTATTAAAGACTAAGTATATTATTAAGTGTATTATGCACAGAGGGTTTTAATATCAGTGTTTTGTGTAATCTCTGTCCATATGGTATTTTTGGCAGAGCTTTTCCTTTCTCGGAATTCTTTGTTTATTGTTCCGTGTTTCTACTGAGTTCCCCAATCAAAATTTGAGGCAAATTGGTCCATGGATTCATGAGTTATGATTGGTACTTGCTAGAGTTTGGGTTTAACGAATATCTAGTTTTTCAAAATGTTGGTTTCTAAGTTTTGAATTTAGAATTGGACTTTCTTCATTAATAATTTACCTGTATATTAGTTCCTGCTCTTGGTTTAGTTGCTCCTATTGATATATTGAGTCCATTAGGAGACCTAGGACCCTAAATATACAGTTTAGTTGCTTCTGTTGATATATTGAGTCCATTAGAAGACCTAGGACCCTAAATATACAGTTTAGTTGCTCCTATTGATATATTGAGTCCGTCATGGGACTTAGGACCCTAAATATACAGTTTAGTGGCTCCTATTGATATATTGAGTCCATTAGGAGACCTAGGACCCTAAATATACAGTTTAGTTGCTCTTTTATAGATATATTGAGACCGTTAGGATACCTAGGACCCTATAAATACAGTTTAGTTGCTTCTACATAGATATATTGAGACGGTTAGGAGACCTAGGACCCAGAAATACCATATATAAATTTGCGCAATTTGTGGATCAGGACTTGAATGTTTACAAAATTTCTTTCTTGAAAAATAACTGAACACATCAAATATCTGTTACCTTAAACCTCCCTGTATATTAAAGGGAGTGTTCGCGAAAAATGAAAGGGGGTACAGGCTTAATGCGATAAAAAAGCGCTTTTGATCGCCACTAATTTGACTTCTATCAGTAGCGTCTATAAGGAGAAAATTGTTAAAGACGTCTCATACCGAATAACTTAGCGCCCATACAAATTCAGAAAATTGCAACATATGACTTTAGAAAACGTTTTAACTGATTTCGAAAAATGTGAGTGGTGCACGGCATTCTTAGATAGATGCGCAAGCAACAAGAGAAATAATCAAATTCAAAACAAATTAACTAAAAAATATTATAAAATATAAACTATATACAAATGTGGCGAAAGATAATCGATGGCTATAGGGTGTAATATCTGAATGATTTGTTTAAAATTAAATTGATTTTTATGGTCTAAGTCATATGTTGCAATTTTCTGAATTTGTATGGGCGCTAAGTTATTCGGTATGAGACGTCCTTAACAATTTTCTCCTTATAGACGCAACTGATAGAAGTAAGATTAGTAGCGATCAAAAGTGATTTTTTATCGCATTTAGCCTATACCCCCTTTCATTTATCGCGAACACTCCCTTTAAGTATGCATAGTTTCATGTAAAATTTGTAATTTTTGCCTTTTGTGTTTGTATATGTACAGGTGTAAGGCAAAAGCGGAATCTTCTTGATGTACTACAATCTTCTCTAAAAACAAACAAATCATTTTTCAAAAAAGTGTAAATTCAAAATAAACGAATAAAACTGACTTGAGCACTTCACAAACAATTCTCAGTGTATCCCTTTTGAACATAAATGTGCGCATGTAGTAAAACATCTCTAACTTGTGGATTTCTTCGTCAGGGGGGTTTTTACAAAGCAAGGTACACTATTGTTAAAAGGTTAGGCCATAGATTTAAAAAGTTTTTTTTTTAAGGTTTAGTGTTTATTTATATACATTTCTCCAAATTCAAACAATTTATTTCAACTCTAAAATAACTTGACAAATCTGAATTGGAAAAAACTTGGTTTCTATCTATATATAAATTTGGCTTGTCTGTCTGTTTGTTTGTCTGTCTGTTTGCTTGTATCCAATAAACGTCAAAACGGCTGAACCGATCGGGCCCAAATTTTTTGTGGGACATCACGTTTTAAAATGTAAACAAATTTAAATAAGCGCCCTAAAAACCTAGTTCAATTGTATTTTAATGCTAACAAAATTATTGGATCAAGTCTTTGATTAAACCTTAATCAATGGAGAGCTCTGCGAAAAGCAACTCATTACAGCAATATGTATGAAGATAGAATGAGACTACAAATGAGAATACTATTGTTGATTTATTTTGTATTGAATAAAGTTGTTAAGAAGAATATTTTAATGAACCAAAAAAATCAGATGGGAAATTTATCAGAATCAAAGAATATTTAGATGGTTTCCAATGTTGTACTTCACAGTGGTTACCAACTTTTGTCAGTGTTTACGTTTTTAAAGAATTATCCCATTCTGTACTGTACTGTACTGTACTGTACTGTACTGATTCAATGGTTTCAGGCTTTTAAAAGTCTACACAAGAACCTAAGATGCAAATTCTATTTTAAAATTTCATTTTACACAAATATGCTTTTATTACAAAAAGAAAAAAATTTTACTCTGGTTCAAAACATAGACCAAAACGAATTTTCAAAACAAAAAATCGAAAAATGACTTTCTTATCATTTTGAGAAATCGTTTTGGGCAATATCTTTAATCAGAGTTAAAAATTTTGCCTAGTGAAAAAAGCAAACTTGTCTAGCATGCAATTTTAAATAGGATTTGCGGCTCAGATTCTTGTGAAGCATTCAAAAAGTCTAAACACTTTGACTGTTTAAAATGGGTCTCAAAACTATGCCCTTCAGAACCCCCACACAAACTTTTTTATCCTATTTTAGGATTATCTTCCATGAAAATTATCTATTTTCTCCATTAAAAATATTGTCATCCAAAAAAGTTCAAATCTTTTAAAAATCTGTAGGGGAAAGGGAGAGAGAATTGATTTGTCAAGAAAAAATATGTACTGTAGTCCGAACAGTATGTTATCCCTTATCAATAATTCAAAACTTTTGCGTTAACTGCTTCCCTTCTTATCTCTTCACTTCACTTCATTTTATATCGTTCGCAGGGAAACATGTCTAACCAAGTTAGCATTAGAAGAATTAGAGGTGTAGAGGAGAACTTTCAAGTTGCATCTACTAACTTTGAGCCCTTGTTTTCTGCTTTCAGTATGTACAGACATACTGCACTAAGTTCTGTGTCAAATCTAAAAGAAGTGGGAAATAAATGGGCTAAAGTCACTATTAAAGAGCAGGAAAAGCAGAAAATTGGATCAGTTACTGCAGCTTCAACTAGCCTTGTATCATTAGTGGCACTTGGAGCTAGTGCATTTTTTACTGGGCCCTTTCTAGCTGTAGGAGCTGTTACTGGTGGTGTTTCTGCAGGAATTGCTGCTTGTAAAATGTATTTTAATCATCAACATGAAAAGTTGGCTGAAGAAACTTTGTCTGAAGTAAAAAGAATCAATGAGCAACTGAAGGAAGCTTGGGATGAAATAAAGCATTGTATCGAGGAGCTTGTGGGCGAGCAGATATCAGAAGTGGAAAGCTTGGACAGGTTGTTGGCAATAATAACCTCAGATATACAGTTCAAAGAAAACATGCCTAAGATAAGAGTTCTCAGGAATCTTATTGCAAAGATTCAGGAGGATTCTAACACACGTTTTGTTGAACATATCAAAGTAATTGCTGGATATCTGAATAGTAATGCTGCATTATCAGGAATATCAGCAGTAACTCAGTCACCAAAAACATGCAAACATTCTCCATTTGCTTTTAAATGCACCTCGGAGCCAAGAAATAGTAGCAGTCTCCAATGCCTCAGTAGAGCAGGGAAGTTTGTGTATGGGATGGCTTTTTTTGGAAATGCTTTTGCGGTTGGTGTAAATGTAAAGGAAGCTTGGGATTTGTCTGAAAAGCTAAAAGAAATAGAGAAACTGCCAAAGGAAGAGCAGACAAAGGCTGCCAGTGATCTTTCCAAGAAAATTATGGAAGAAGCAGAGAGAATTGAAGAAAGCATCAAGATGCAGTTTGAAGACTGGCTTTAGTCATCAGGTAATAACACTTTGTCATAGGTTGAAACAAAATTTGTATCTATCAATTGCTTTGGACTTTGTTGGAACAAAAAAAATTAAAATATGTTAGGTATTTTCTCAAAGGCATTTTCCGAAGTGCGTTTTCCCAAGTAACACTTTCCTTAGTGGCAACCTCCCAAATGTTCAATTTACCAAGTGGCAACTTCCCAAGTTAGGTTAATCCTTTTGATGCTCTGAAGGCTGCAATGGGGGCAGAGTGCTGTGGCAAGAATGTACTAGGGGCCAAGCCCAGCATCTAGAACAGGATAGGGAGCTAAGCGCTACTGCTAGGACAGGCTTGGGAAGTTGCTCCTTGGGATATTGCATAGTTGCTATTTAAGAAAATACAATGGGAAGTTACTGTTTAGGAAATTATCTAACATCTTAAAGAATCATGACTTAAACTTAGAATGCCATACCTTAACAAAGGACAATACTAAAAGTTTAATCAAATTTGTCTAAAAAGATATTACTGTTAAATGAAAGATAAGTTCCAGATGGGATAACCAATTGAAAAGTCTGTTGGAACTAAAATTGGATTTAAAGAACTTTTACATAAATATTATAATTTAGCCAATACAATACTCAGAATTTAGTAAGGATATGAAATACTTAAAAACATAATAATAAATCTTTAACTTTTAACTTTATTTATTTTCAGCAAGTGTGGCCATTTTCGAAGAGTTCACCCATTTTGGAATACACACCTTTATATTGCATTGTAAAGGTCACTGCTCAAATATATATTTATAGCTTTTAATATTTGTAAATAAATTTTATTTGTAAATTCTAAAATGGAAACAATTTAAATACTGATTCAACATGCCTCGAAGGTTATGATATTACAAGAACTTTTAGATAAAAAGTAAATTTTTGAAAATTTAGACGATTAATAATGAAATAAGTAATACACTGATTAAAGTTCTATAATAAATTTTTGTACAAAATCATATATATCTTAAAAATCTTTTAATTACACTATTTTATATTTATTTATACTCTGTGTGTTAAATATATCTTTATTAATAGAAATGATATTGAATAAACCCTAGAATAAAACCTATGAAAAGCTGGAGGAAATAGAAAGGAGAAATATTGTTATTATTTCCTTCACACGGCTAAGGAGAACAAGAAAGCAATAATAGAAACTATAAATTTAAAGATCAAAGAACAACAAGAGTAGGAAAATATCCTCAACCCCCTCCAATTTTCTACATATCTATAACAAGCTATACTTGAGAATTAAACAATTCAGGATTTTCTTCTTCAGAAACTGAGCAATTGCCTCAAACCATAGTTTTCAAATCCCTATATCTTTCCAACATTTTGTTCTTTTCAATATCTCTGCCATTAAAGCAGTTATGTAAAAAACATTAGAGATTTTAATCTATCGTGAAATTTACTTTCGTTTGACTTGTTATGTCTCGTGACACATTTGATACTTCCACCTTTGAATTTTGATAATAAACAGATTGCAAAGATATAGAGACTATAAATTGCAAAGATATAGAGACTATAAATTGCAAATTTGAGACATTGATTTAGCTTATTTATTTGTCATTTCTTTATTTAGTTTCTTAATAAAACACTTGAAAACGATTAAATCCCAGTTTTTATTTGATGTTAGGATTCACTTAATTTCAATAGATGTTAGGATTCACTCAATTTAAATAGATGTTTGGATTTATTCAATTCAAATAGATGTTAGGATTCATTCAATTTAAATAGATGTTAGGAATCACTAAATTTAAATAGATGTTAGGATTCACTAAATTTAAATAGATGTTAGGATTCACTCAATTTAAATAGATGTTAGGATTCACTCAATTTAAATAGATGTTAGGATTCACTCAATTTAAATAGATGTTATGATTCACTCAATTTAAATAGATGTTAGGATTCACTCAATTTAAATAGTGGGATTCACCAGAAATAATAAAGTTAGTGGGTTTCACTAAACTAAAACACCTGAGAAAGTATAACTATTGTGGATCCACCAAATTACAAATTACAAATTACAAATTACAAATCACAAATTACAACTTACAAAATAACAAATTACAAGTAAGTCAATATTTACAATATTGGCAGCCACCTTGTTCAAATTAAATATAAAAGTATCCTTTGGTAAAATTGCAAAACCTTATGCTAATTTTATGCAAAGGGTCAGAATAGTTGTAAGGAGATAATCTCCATGTTTCTGCGCTGTCCCAAAACATCATGATGGCTGAAAACTTTTAAATGGACCAAACGAGATAAACTCTTTCCAAATAATGGGACGATTAACCAAGCTCTCAAAACTTGATGAAAAATCGGCAAATTAAAAAAAATTTATTTGCTTTTTAAACTGTTTTTCTAGCTTCTTGTAAATTCCCGCGTAAATGGCTACAGCTGACCTAACTTTACACAGACAATTTAGAATGTTTTTGATGTTGTGATTTCACAAAATTTTCCTGACACCCTGCATATTCTACCCGCTTTAGACATTAGACACCTGATAAAACTAGACACTCTGCAGGAGGGTCGAGGAGGGGGGGGGGGGGCAATGCTGAGGGGTAGGAAGGGCTTACAGGGGGGTCATGTCCTTGCAAGTTTATGAAATATTAAAGGACTTTAAAGGGGTTTAACACACAATCAAAAAAAGTATGTTTTTGTCTAGATAATCTTTAATCTTGCAATGGAGGGAATTTATAATGACACTCCATTTATATACATTTATATTTATTCTATTGATTAATTTTGATAGTGTTTTCTCTGTGACTGGTGGATTTTTAAAGTAAAGAGTGACTCAAAATTACGTGCCATTAAAGGGATTGTAAACGTAATTTCAAACTACCCTCCATTTATCATTATAAATCGGCCATCACCCTGTTTACATGGAGGGTAAATTAAAATTACGTTCTAATATTAAATTTAATACTTTTAATAAATGTCCATCTTTTTCTCCTTTTCCTATAGATATATATATATATACATATAAACTACTCTATGTTTTCCAATTTAATGTTCTTATAGCGCGAAATAAGTAAAAATTTAAGGATTTTTTGTATTGAACATTAATATTAATGTATAAATTGTCCCGAGTAGTGTGCACTAAAGATAACCTTTAACAGAAAGAAATATATATATAAAGTTGTAATCTCTGCTTGTCTGTCTCTTTGCTTATTTGTCCGATCATAACTCGGGAACCCCTGGATCGATTTGCCTCAAATTTTGATTGGAGAACTCAGTAGGCCCACGGAAATTTTCTTAGCTTGGATTTACGATTCTAAGTTGAGTAGGTCGAGCTTAATAGCACAAATTTAGTTTCCCGGCAAAATCGTTTAAGTGCGGGTAAACGACGGGAGTAACTATGAGAAACCTAGTCAGCGACTGTAGGTATAAAATGCCCCAGTTTTATAAAATAAAAGTATAAAGTGTCAAGTTCTAAGGTAGTGAGATTCATGAAAAAAATAAAAAGTGAGATTTGAAAATCCAAAATTAGAATAAAAAATTTTAACTTTTATTTTCGAACTGTGGTATTGGCGGTAGTGAGATTTCAAAATCCAAAATGAGAATATAAAATTTAAACTTTTATTTTCAAACTCTGGTATTGGCGGTAGTGAGATTTCAAAATCCAAAATATAAAATTTCAGCTTTTATATTCTCATTTTGGATTTTGAAATCTCACTACCACCAGTACCAGAGTTTGAAAATAAAAGTTGAAATTTTTTATTTTGGATTTTGAAATCTCACTACCGCCAATACCAGAGTTTGAAAATAAAAGTTGAAATTTTATATTCTCATTTTGGATTTTGAAATCTCACTACCACCAGTACCAGAGTTTGAAAATAAAAGTTGAAATTTTTTATTTTGGATTTTGAAATCTCACTACCGCCAATACCAGAGTTTGAAAATAAAAGTTGAAATTTTATTTTCTCATTTTGGAATTTCAAATCTCACTACTGCAAAAACCTCTAGTTTGAAAGTATTTACATTTTCTAATTTCGAAAAAAAGGCATTTAATAATCTGAAAATTGTAAAGAAAATGTACAAAAACTAGCTTTTAAAACCTTCAATACCATTTTCTTTTTAAAAAAACATAAAATTTTCGCTCATTTTATACAAACAAAGTCAGCGCTGGGTTCCCAAGCTAGTATTTTATTAAAATGCTTAAAACATTGACTTATTTATGTACAAAAAAGGTTTAAAAAGGAAAAACTTGCCGTAGTGTCGTGCTAAATCAATTATTACTTGGGTTACCAACGCAATTGGAATTTACGAGTCCTATAATACTGGACAATTCCGCGCAACGGAATTTCGATTGGAAACCCTATACTATATTTGCATCTCTTCAGCAATTATTTTTTAGTTTTTAGCTTTTTTGAATTTATCATAATCCAAAGATTCGTGATGTCAAGTGCTTAAAAGAGTCACTTGAAATTTCGTAGACAGTCCTTTAGGGCTTGAATCTACACCTTAGCATAGTGCACAGTCCCTTTTAAGCTTGAATCTTCCCCTTTGCATAGTGCACACTGCACAGTTCCTTTAAAGCTTCAATCTACACCTCATCACTGTGCACATTCCCTTTAAAGCTTGTATTTACACCTTTGCACAGTGCACAGTCCCCTGTAAACCTCGACTCTTCCCCTTTGCACAGTGCACAGTCCCTTTAAAACTTGAATCTACACCTTTGCACAGTGCACAGATACTTTAAAGCTTGAATCTACACCTTTGCACAGTGCACAGTCCCCTTTAAACCTTGAATCTACACCTTTGCACAGTGCACAGTTCCTTTAAAGCTTGAATCTACACCTTTGCATAGTGCACAGTTCCTTTAAAGCTTGAATCTACACCTTTGCACAGTGCACAGTCTATTTAAAGCTTGAATCTTCACCTTTGCACAGTGCACAATTCCTTTAAAGCTTGAACCTTTACATTTGCACAGTGCACAGTTCCTTTAAAGCTTAAATCTTCACCTTTGCACAGTGCACAGTTCCTTTAAAGCTTAAATCTTCACCTTTGCACAGTGCACAGTTCCTTTAAAGCTTTAATCTTCACCTTTGCACAGTGCACAGTTCCTTTAAAGCTTGAATCTTCACCTTTGCACAGTGCACAATTCCTTTAAAGCTTGAACCTTTACCTTTGCACAGTGCACAGTTCCTTTAAAGCTTAAATCTTCACCTTTGCACAGTGTACAGTTCCTTTAAAGCTTGAATCTTCACCTTTGCACAGTTCACAGTTCCTTTAAAGCTAGAATCTACACTTTTGCACAGTGCACAGTTCCTTTAAAGCTTGAATCTACACCTTTGCTCAGTGTACAGTCCCTTTAAACCTTGAATCTACACCTTTTCACAGTGCACAGTCCCTTTAAACCTTAAATCTACACCTTTTCACAGTGCACAGTCCCCTTTAAACTTTGAATCTACACCTTTGCACTGTGCACAGTTCCTTTAAACCTTGAATCTTCACCTTTGCACAGTGCACAGTTCCTTTAAACCTTGACTCTTCCCCTTTTCACAGTGCACAGACCCATTAAACCTTGAATCTTCACCTTTGCACAGTGCACAGTTTTTTAAACCTTGACTCTTCCCCTTTTCACAGTGCACAGTCCCTTTAAACCTTGAATCTTCACCTTTGCACAGTGCACAGTTCCTTTAAAGCTTGAATCTTCACCTTTCCACAGTGCACAGTTCCTTTAAAGCTTGAATCTTCACCTTTGCACAAACATTCAAAGCTTCCGTATATCTCCTCAGCGCAATAAAAAGAAAAAATTAGCATATTCGGGGAAAACTGACAATAAATGCCAGTTCTGAATTTAAGCATAATTTATATGTTTTTATCTTTCTATCAAAACACTATAAATATACATTATCATACAATTCTGAATCAAAAATATGTTTTTTTCATGCACTTTTTTCAGGAAAATTTTTAAAATAATTTTTTTTTTAAATTTCCAAAACAGAAAAAACTATCAAATTTATATAATTGTACAAATTCATAATTTTGAGAATATATATTTATGACACTACGTTTAGTGTGAAAATACTTTCATTTTTATCTTAAACAAACTGGCAATAATAAAAATCCCGGCAAAAACTTTTTCGCACTTAATAATACCCATTTCAATAACATATATATGTTTAATTCAATTTTACTAAAATTATTCAAAAGCAGGTCGATAATGTTACGTAATCACCCTGTTGTAGGGTGATTACGTAACTTTATCACTCTACAATGAGAAAAATTAGGTATGAAATTTAAAACTTTAATAGCAGGATGAAAAAGTTACTTTTTTCGCCCTGTTTTAGGGCAATAAAATCACTTAATCACCCTTCAACGGGAAATATTAGGTGTGATATATTCCATCAAAATTGAATAAAAGATAAAACTCAAAAGATAAGGAAAAAAATAACTTTTGTGATTAAAATAACGGTTTTTCGCCCTTCTTGCTAAATGAAACATAATAACATTTAAAATTGACATTGCAAACATGTGTTGGCCTTTTTCTCAAAAATAAATTTGTATGTATTTTTTTACATTTGGGGTTGATTTATAATTCTAAATGATCAGGAATACTATACTGAAAAAAGAAACAAAAAATACGATAATGAGATTGACCCTATAACCCTTAATTGTTTAAGCTTAGTCGTCTTTATATAGTCTATCGTTTCATGTTTATATGAAAACATATAGGGGACCATTAAACTATGGAATAGGAAGACGACATTTAAGCATCTTAGTTTGAATAGTTATATGTTGAAAATTAAAATAAAAAGGACATATGTACGTTGTACACTTGAGGTTAACACTCGTCTTCCAATTGCCCGTAGTCTGTACAAATCGTCTTCCAATTGACCGTAGTCTGTACAACTCGTCTTCCAATTGACCGTAGTCTGTACAACTCGCCTTCCAATTGACTTTAGTCTGTACAACATGCGGAGGAATAATAAGAGGACATTCAAGATACTTTTTATGTATTTGATGTTCTTTAAGCCTAAAGTTGTATAAATTCTTTGAAATCAACTAAAAAATTTAAATTAATTGGGATCTATCATATTTTAAAGTTTTTTAGTCCAACTGTACTACATACAGTGGTATGCTTTCATGTCAATACAATGAAGACGACTTTTGGTTTCAATTTTGATTTATATCAAGCTGTTGAACAGCTTTGATACACAGAATACTCAAGAACTTCTATAGAAGTAAAGATAAACTGTCAATTAAAAAGCTTCTCTTTGAGAACTTTTAATCTTGTAATTCAAAAAAATCTTGTTAACAATCAATACTTAAATATAAAAGTTGTCTCCATTCCATTGTATTGATATAATTGCCTACTAATGTAGTGTGTCTGGTATTGTATAGTATTGAAGTTTTAGTTTCGTGTAAACTACATATTTATACTGCTAGACAGGGTTATATTATGATTCTGCGCCGACAAAAAAGAAAAAATATTATCCTTTTTTTTTTGGGGGGGGGGGGGGTTAAAAACAATTTCTAAAGCGTTACATTTAAATTTCACCAAAATTAAATTTTACTTAATTTCAATCTTTTATTAACAAAAGTGCATTTTATGCTCGTGATAAGAAGTAATTTAAAGCATTTAGTTGTTAAATTACAATCCCCTCTCCCCTTCTTTTCATTATCACTACTAAGCCCCCCCCCCCTCGTTTCTATTTAATTCGATTTTGATTTTTTATGTTCCTTCATGTTTAAATCTACAGTATAATTAAGCAATAATTAATAGAATAAAATGTCAAACAACATGAAAATTATGAAGAAAAACATTCTTAAAATTTATATTTTCTGAAAAAGAAATAAAAAGTTTTCTCTCATTAAATGAATTCTTATTGTTTAAAAGTCATAATAACGGCTAATATAATGCAACAAAACAAAATTTCAAATGTAACAAAACTCAAAAGGAAAAACGACTTTAAATCTTAAACGACACTAAAAAACGCCAGGAACCAACCGCAAAATAAAACAAAACGCTCACTTTTAAAGTATACCAAATAAAACAAGTTAATTTAAAGAAATGAAAAAAAAGTAATTGTTTATTGGTTAGGAACAACGACCGTCCTGAATCACTTTCTTGAAAGATAGATATAGATTGGGAATTAAATTGAGTTGTATATTGTAAGACAGATACTAAGAATTACAGGCTCATGAACCTCTGACCCTTCAGTAAAAGTAAATTCAACCTTAAGTCTAACCGCGTCAACCTTTAGCACCGGCTAATCCTACTGAGTGTCTGCTTCATTTACCCAATGTCCGGGCGACACAGTACAAACTGGGACCGGAAAAGTTGACCCCACTCGGAAATTCAAATGTACTACGACTGCCCGTGGCTAAGTCGTATCCGAATTGATATTGACTATGGGTTTTGTGTGAGCATTGTGTTCCTGATTGAGTTGTATCTTTAAGATATAGATACCTGAGAACACAGACTGAGTCGTATCCGGATTGATATTGACTACGGTATTCATGATAAACCTGGATTGATACGGGTCTAGAAGCATTTATAGGAGAAGGGAATTTACTACAAGGTTACCACAAAGATTGTGACTTACAAGACGACTTTGCAAAATTTTTGAAATGCATGGAATTTTTTAGTTGTGCCTTTATTTAAATATTTATTACAGTTTATTAAGGGAAAAGACCGAATTTAATCTTCGGATTTTGATATTTAAAATGGTCGTATATAATGTGTATACTGTATATAATGTGCATAATGTTTATACAGGAGTGCATGCTGATGGTTCATTGCTTCCTGGGATTCAAATGGGGAGAGGGGGCATTCCTTCGTGTTCAAATCTGTAAAACATATTCTTTATTTTAGAATAAAGGTAAGTAAGACTAAAAATAATTTAGTAGATAGCGAGCATGAAAAGGGAAAGTTTTTGGGTAGGAGATTTAAACGATTAAGTTAAGCCCTGGAAAAAGAAACATATGTCATGTATGATGTGTGGGTCACTTTTGGTTTGATAATAGTTTAACAGTATGTTTGAAATATTTGTAAACATTTATCTTGATTTGCTATTTTATTATCTGTCTGTACATTTTGAAATAATAATCTCCAAAAATTTGACACATTAGCGGATTTTCGAGAAAAACTTTTAAATCGAAATCACTTTTAAATTTGATTTAGCACCGTCAAAAACATTAGTCATGGTTATGCAGTTATCTAAATGATTTGGGGCTGATGGGTACACAGCAGTTTAGACGTTTATTGATCACAAACAAACCAACAGACAAACAAGCAAAAGTATCTAAATATATATCTCTACTATAACTAAATATATATAAATATTTCTGTTAGACGGAGATCTGTCTTTATCTGTTGAAAGTTTATTATACGGAATTATTTTGACTATTTAATGAAAATGTAAGTGGCAAACCAAAATAGTTTTTATTGAATACCTTGAGCAGTTTTATTGCTCAGTTACGTAAAGCATAATTTGAAGTTGCCCTCCATGCCATGGTGATAATTAACAACGGTATCCCTTGAAACCTTTATCTTATCATCGATAAGAAAGATACCGTCGTTTTTCTGACTCGAAAAGTGTTTAATTCTGATAATTTCTCCAATTTGAATAAAAAATCATGAATATCTAATATGAATATCTTCAGGGTACCGTTGTGAATCAGGAATTGCCGTCTTTCCTCAGAGGGTCACTTGTTATTATACTTGCAGTCCCTTTAAACAATGATTTTACAAATGTCCTACTCAGAGCCCGTTCTCTCTATAGAGTGATCGTGTAATTCACATACTTTGGGGGACAATAGCTTCGCCGCTAGATGTCTCTCGTATGAGTTATCTATCAGATAAGAATTTTGCGTGAGACATCTAGCGGCCAAACTTTCGTTCTCAAAGTACGTGAACTTCACGACCACTGTTTATACATTATTATGGAGAGAACGGGCTCTGTACAGAAAAAAACCGACCTTTGTTTACAATCTTTGCTTATGTTTTCATAAAAATAATCTCTTATAGCCTTATTACTTGCACAGTTAAATTTTACAAACCCAATCAAGCACACGTTTGGTATACTACAGTAATAACCAGAAAACTCTGAAATAGGAAGACGACTTTATAGTAATACTTGTTTGATGTTGTTTCAAAACAAATAGTTTTACTTGACACTTATTGAATCACTAATGAAGTAAAATGAGTCTGCTTAAACTGTACAATTGCTGTGTCCTGTGATTATTGGACCATTTAAAGTCATATCTTCTGTCTGAAAGTCGTCTTCACATCTCAGAGTTTTTAGGTTATTACTGTATATATATATATCACATTAGTTACAATACAAACAACTTAGGATTTGAAAACGTTAAAAGGTCAAAAAGACGGAAATTTAAAACAATTTAATTCGTCTTTCTTAAAAATCAAACGAGCATTAATTGTCTTTTTAAAAAGTAATTTTAAAATATTGTTTTTTCTTTACTTTTATTGAATTCTACCAGCATTTCATAGTTTTCCAAAATTCTTCAGATGCTTTCATTTACAGAATATATATATTTACATATTTTTTGTCTCTTTTTTTAGAGAATGAATAATTCATGATAAATAAAATAGTTGATATTCTAAACTATACTTTCTCTATGAATGGTCCATTGGACGCACGTTGTTTGGAATAAGAATTGTATGTACTTTTGAGGACGCACACGATATGACATAATACATACCAATTATTGAAATTTGCCAATGAGAAACAAGCTTATTTATACCAAGCCAAACTGCCCTCCCCCTATCCGTCTTATATTTGAACTCTAAACCACTGTATTTCTCCAATAGTTCCTTTCCTTTTATTACTTTTTCCTTCTCTCTGCAGCAAATACGTTAAGAACACTGCACACACGAGTGGGGGTAGGCAGGAAGTAGGGTACCATAACTATTTCCCTTCCGAACCACATTTAAACTTTTTGTTTAAAATGTTGTGACATGAAAGAATAAAATGTTGTGGCTTATAAAAGAAAGGATTTAATGTGGCACGGAATGAAAAATTGTTGTGGCTCATGGCGGCCAGCTTTCCCCCGCTAAACACACACTCAATATTCATAATAATCGACTCAGCAAGCATAATGTTTTTATTCAAACAAACACAAATGATAAACTTTTAACAATAGCTAAGCGAATGTGTTTTTTGAAGTATACATGATATACCCCTATGTTTGGTATAAAAGGAATACCACTTGAACCACTTTTATGGCGTAATTTCAAGTGAACCTATGCATGTAGTTATATGTAATTGGAATGCCCGATATATGACGATGACCTTTAAATAATCCACAATTGAATAATCAGTTTTCCTAATTTTAAACATGGAAATCTAATTCATGCATAATCAACAAAGATTCCAGCATCGTCATTTTTGCATGGAGGGCCATTTGATATAACACTTACAGTCCCTTTATTTCTTGGTTGTTTTCTTATAATTGGTGGAATTTGCGTCACATTTGAGATATCAATTGTGTCACATTTGAGATAAATGGCGTCAAGACAAGAAATATTTTTAAGCATGTCCAATAATCTCTGCATGAACTTTTGCAACTTTATTTGTTCGACTTTATGACCTTGTAGCTCCTCTAGTTTTGAATTAAGCAATTTTATCTGGTTTCTTTCTAGAAATTAAAAAGTTTTTGTTCTTCCCTTGATATCGTGAAGAAGAGATCGAGGAGTTATGATTGAAAACATTTTAGATTTAAATCCTACGAGGTATTTAGTTTAACGAGGGCTTGTCGCTCATTGGTTTAATTTATCAATCTAGCTATCTAGCAGCATTTATATGTTGTTGTTCTTGGCTGTTCAGTTTTAAATAAATAAGAGATGGAAAGTTTTACAGGACATTAAAACTGTTTCTTTCCCGCGTACCTCCCAAGAGTTAAACTCCAACTTCCATTAACCGGTCTCTCATTATATTGGCTGAGATTTTAAGATAGGATGAACGATTTTTTGAATTTGACAAATGAGAGATCAAGATTCATAAATCTTTAAATTCGACCAATTTTTACAAAAAAAAAATATTCTATAATATTGGGTCTTTGTTAAAAAAATAATGATATTCAAGGTATTTTAAATAGTAATCTCTGTTTAAGTGTTTGTATGTTTGTCTCATTGTACGTTCGATCATAACTCATGATTCCATTGACCGATTTGCCTCGTATTTGGGGAATTCGTATAGAATCACAGGAACATTATTAAATTAGTTTAACAGTTCTGAGCTAAGTAGGTTAACCTATTTAGAGAAAACTTAGTTTCCAGGCAAAGCCGGGTTCCCAAGCTAGTGTATAGTTGCTTGTGTAAACTGTACGCATGGAAAATGTGTACGCACAAAACTGCGTTATTGCATCACTTATTGCGTACCGTGTGTGTGTGTGTAATCTGCCTGAAAGGCCGGTATGAACTAAACATAAGTCCGAGGATTAAAGTCCCCCCGTACCATTTTCCCCCTTGAACCATTCAATCCCCCCCCCTCTTCGTA
>NW_019396078.1:223998-226911 GCF_000591075.1 Eurytemora carolleeae | reverse complement strand
CCCCCCCCCCCCTCCTATTCCATGTATACATTACACAAAGGCCTATTCAAGACTACCCCTCTCCCCGCCCTCCCCCCGGTCCATGCCTAGACAATCAAACTGCCCTTCCCAATATTGAAACCTATAAACAAACCCTTTTTTCCACCAAGCCTTTGTCATCAAGCTTTAAATCCCATTAACTTCAAGCATGAATTCAAAAATAATAATTTTTAAAGGGATTGTTCAAATAATTGAAAGAGCAATATGCATTTTCTTCAGAAACAAATAGAAACGGAGAGAAACAGAGAGAAACAGAGAGAAACAAACACAAAAAAAGAGAGAAACAGAGAGAAACAGACAAAAACAGACAGAAACAGAGAGAAACAGAGAGAAACAGAGAGAAACAGAGAGAAACAGAAAGGAACAGAGAGAAACGGAGAGGAACGGAGAGGAACGGAGAGGAACAGAGAGAAACGGAGAGGAACAGAGAGAAACAGAGAGGAACAGAGAGGAACGGAGAGAAACGGAGAGAAACAGAGAGAAACCGAGAGAAACAGAGAGAAACAGAGAGAAACAGAGAGAAACAGAGAGTAACGGAGAGAAACAGACAGAAACAGAGAGAAACAGAGAGAAACAGAAAGAAACAGAGAGAAACAGAGAGAAACAGAGAGAAACAGAGAGAAACAAAGAGAAACAGAGAGAAACAGAGAGAAACAAAGAGAAGCAGTGAGAAACAGAGAGAAGCAGAGAGAAACAGAGAAAAGCAGAGAGAAACAGAGAGACACCAATTAGTAGTGATTGTCTAGGGCTGGGCACGTAATTTTCAAGGACTGGGAACGTAATAATCTAGAACTGGGAACGTGATAATCTAGAACTGGGAACGTGATAGTCTAGGACTGGGCACGTAATAGTCTAGAACTGGGCAAGTAATAGTCTAGGACTGAGCACGTAATAATCTAGGACTGGGCACGAAATAATCTAGGACTGGCACGTGTAAGTCTAATGCTGGCCACGTAATAGTCTAGGGCTGGGCAAATTTATTTGCTTCAGCTTCAATTAGTTATACATTTGGTAAAATCTTATTAATTAAAGATAAAAAGATAAAAAGCAAAAACCTAATCTTTTAGCATTAATAATTCTAAATTATTTTAAAACGTTTTTTTTAATGAGTTTCTTTTTGACAATTTGCAGGTTAAAGTATTTTACAGAAATGTAAAAACTGGTCATATGTATTTTTAAGTCTAACAACCATGTATCATAAAAGTTAGTATGTTTTTTACTGTCGATTCGAATTCATGATAAGATTTGTAAAGCCTTATTACCCAAACCCCACACCCCCCTTCCCCGACTTCTTGGAGCCCCCCCCCCATTAGCGTCTGAAGTGAAATCTGTGTTCAATGTGAGGAAGAAATAATGGTCCAATAAAAATCCTGATCAGACAAAACTTTCAGAATCTACTTTTTCATTCCACACTGTTAGAAGAAAGCCTAATGTTTTTTTAACAAGGCTTTCAGAAAGCTTCACGCCCATCTTTTATATTTCCACTTTAAATTGTGGCTCGAAATTTTCGTAATTTGAGCATCCAGACAAGCAAAGTATATATATAATTATCGATAACGTTTCGAAATTTAAAATATTTTGTTTAGACTGTTAGGTAAGTCTTACCATTGTTAATACCCCTTCTGTTTGCCATTTCGAACGAGCAAGATGTACATAATTTCGAGCTAGATGTTCTAAATTTCGAGCCAGGTTCTTAATTTCGAGCAAAGTTCTTAATTTCGAGCAAGATGCTCTTGATTTCGAATTTTGGCAATTTTGTGAAGGAGGAGTAGGAAGGAAGGAAGGCAGGGGGGAGAGAATTGCTGCCTGATCTAAAGGTTTTTTTTTTAAATGTGAACCGCGGGAGAATTTTTTTGAATTACAGTGATAACATGAAAACATTGGAATAGGAATATGATAACAAGGCAACATTTGGTATATTTGATGTTGTTACAAACCAAATAGTTTTACAAGTAATTTTTTTAATCACTTATTAAGTGAAATTATTCTGTTTACGTTGTAGAATTGATATTTTTCATGTTCATTGGACTATTTGAAGTCATATTTTGGGCCAAAAAGTTGTGTTCCTATTCCACAGTTTTATGGTTATCACTAAAATCAAAGAATTTTGAAACTTTTTTAGTCTGAAAATATCCATTTTTTTAACTCTAGGAAAAGCCCCCAAGTTAGGCTTCTAGGTCTTGCAATATACCACAAAGTTCAAAGTGAATGTATTGTAACGGCCCTTCAGTCCTCAAATGGACCCGGAGCTAAGATGTAACCAGTATGAGCTCAATAGCTCGGAATAGAGATAGTTCTATTGATGTAACCCCCTCAGTCCTCATGTGGACCTTGAGCTAAGCTTGGATTGCAAGTAGTCCGGCCTAAAAACAAAACAAAGTTTTAGCTCTTTGTATAGCTACAGGTCTGACAGAAAACCTAAGCCACCGTTGCCCCAGATCCTTGTTTGAATTCAAGCCAATAGGCATGAACCATGGCTTAGAAGGAGAAAATAGGGCCAGCCTGGGCTAAAACCGAAATGGAGTCCGAAGACGGAAGATTGACTCGTCGAATGAGGCGAATGAAAGGCGGAGAGTCCGTCAGAGAGCTCCGGCTTTCCATGATTCATATAGTATCATTTTATTTATTCATTTTTTACTTGAAAATACATTTTTACTATACTCTGTAGATTTACCACATCAGTTTTCAGGCATTATATTTTCTTTATTTCATACGTTATATAGGAACAGTATTCGAGTGAAGGATCACTGACACAAATCTGTATATCTGTCTTAACATTTAAGACATTTAACAGAAAAGGTATAGAATGAACATATAGAGAATATAATAGTAAGGAGAAAGAAATAAAATTTGAAGGAGGGAGGGGGGGGGGGT
>NW_019396078.1:176898-223387 GCF_000591075.1 Eurytemora carolleeae | reverse complement strand
CTTGTAATTCTAAAGAGAGATCTCATTCTGTCATTATTAGTAAACAGTTGTTATTGTCTCTAGCTTGATAGTCCGGCAGGTAGACAGCTATCAGCCCCGGCCCCTAGCAATTCTTAACTCTAAAAATGCTTGTGATCGTTTGCAGCACTTGGAAGGAGATCAATTTTAAGAGAAATCAACAAGGATATTTTTATTTTTGTCTTTCATTCAGAGTTTTGTGAGTTTAACATTTTTCAACATTTTATCCTCTTAAAGTTTTCTTGTAATACACTTTGCAAAAACCTTAACTATAACAGAAGAGTTAAGTTTGAAATTGTGCGTTAACGACTGATTTTGCTTCGTTTAGGTTTATAGCTTTTATCTGTCTAAATTTTTCCATAATTTTATAAAAAAAAAAAACGGGTTGAAAATAAATTTTTTTAATTGGAATATCTAAAAAACCTTGTGAAGGGAGTGGAACTAAACTTCAAAATTCACCCAATTCAAGTTCAAGCAATTTTAAGTATGTAAAAATAATTGTCAAAATGAAAAACACTTTTTTACGTTTCTTGCGGTTTTGGAATTAGCAAGAACAGCAAAAGTAATTTACATATGCTAATCGGACATTCAAGTTTGTCTCGCTTCTTCAAGTTTTCACAAGTTTTTTCCGCAGATGGTAATGTTTTTTTTCAATTAAGCTTTTATTCAAATTGTGATTCATCGCAATCTCTTGAAAGCTTGATCTCGATATCCAGTGTGGGCACTATCAAATTTGAGAGAAAATGCTTTGCCCTTCAGATCAATTAATGTTATCCTTAGAGGCTATGGCTATGACCATAGATGAATAAATGTCTATGACCATAGAAAATTAAATGTCTATGACCATAGATAAACAAATATGGCTATGACCATCGCTTTATCTCGATGTCCACTGTGTGAAATTTTAACTTTTCAGTTTTCCCTTTAGGCCGTACAATTACACTGCGGATATCGAATAAAGATTAATTTAATCTGCAGATTAACAAAATATTGAGATTGATATTCAATACAAAAGTTCTGACTTTAGTGCGCAATTTTTTATTTTTTTTTATTTTCGAATGACCACAGACAAATATGAAACATTCAAACTGAATATAATATATTCCACTCTAGCCTTTGTGTGAGTTTTTGCAAAATCACTACGGAGTTTATCTCAACCTTTATCTTTATGACACTTTCTTTATGCCTTCAGACAGAGTGTCAGACAGAAAAAAAAGTCAAATGTGTGGAAAGTAAAGTAAATTTATAGAATAAAAAATTGAATAAAAAACAGAGAATTTAAAGAGGTTTACTGATACAGTACAGTGCAGCATGAAAGTTGACGCAAAAAAACAGAGATTAGCGCTTTTCAGCTCTTTTACTAATTCTAAATGACCCGAAACTGTGATCTTATGAAAAGTTTTTAATTTTAGAAATGGGTCGGCTATTCAAGTTTTTGTCGTCCGACCCTTCTGTTTAGTGTTAAACTATGACAAATATTCGAAAATCAGCTAACCAATAATGTTTAAGAAACAAATACAATCATTTACATACATTTCAACCCCCTTAGATTTTTTCCCGGGATCTCTTGTCCCCCATAATAATTGCGATCAGCAGAAATCGGCGATTTTTTAGTATGGCATCAAATTGGGGACTTAATTATCAAGAGATAATTTGAAATATAAACATCAAATTAATCTAATATAGTAATCATCATTATAATTTCTAAGCATATGTTTTCTCTCTGCAATATAGATTTGAATAGAATAATTAAAAATGATGAATTGTTGAAAGTAAGCAGAGAGGTTTTCGAACATACGACATAGTTTTAGGCCAAACGAAGTATTACACAATAAAATGTTACTTAAAAGACTCCTTCTAAAAATAAAAACTACAAGCTGCAGCACTTTTTCGAGTCGTTTAAAAGATTATTAAGATTTAAAAACGCTAATAGCTGTTTTTTGCATCACCCTGTATGTTCTGTTCAGTTCAGCATAGTACATAGTGCGGTAAAGTACAGTACAGTAAAGTCCGTTACAGTACAGTACAGTAAAGTACAGTGCAGTACAGTACAGTACTCACCAAATAGATTGTCAACCTATTTGGTAATTACACTAAGGATGCTTTGGAAAAAAATTTAGCACATAATATAAACCTTATCTATCATGGGCATTATTCATAGAGAATAGAATATATATTAGAGAGGAATTTAAAGAATCTCTCGGTATGAATTTTTTCAGTCCCTTTCAGCCTGAAAGGAAGTTCAAAGTTTACAAATCATGTAAATGTTCACAAATTATGTGCAGTAGGAGTACATTAATACAGTATGTTCCCTAGACTATTCATTTCAATTTCGAAATTTTTAAAGCTGTTAAATAAACTTTATAATGAATTAGGTGAATAAAAACCATCATTTGATTTATAGTTATAACGGAAAATCATCGTTTGTAAAGTGAAAGGCATAGCTAGTTGTGAAATGATCATTGGTCAACTATGAAACCAGCCTATTTCATAATTTGGTTTTCTTTTAACAATAATTTTAGATTTTCTATAAAATGATATTCCAGGGCCCAAAAGGTTATATAGCATAAATATGTGAAGTACACCTGCAGTATGGAGACAGTACAACAAAATGGCCGTTTTACACTTTTTTTTAGTAAATTCCCCTCTAATATATATTCTATTCTCTATGGCATTATTCAATAACAGAATACGGGGTGGGACGCACACTAATACTGTTTCAGTTGTCCCTTAATATGCTTATATTGCACGTTTTGTCCCAAAGCTTAACAATATTATATTGTCCCAGAAAGTTTAACAATATTTGGTCCCTTGGCCATAGCTTAACAATATTATATTGTCCCAGAAAGTTTAACAATATTTGGTCCCTTGGCCATAGCTTAACAATATTATATTGTCCCAGAAAGTTTAACAATAATTGGTCCCTTGGCCATAGCTTGACAATATTAGTTTGTGTTTAATAATCTATGCAAGAAAGTCACCGGAAAAAAAGTTTCTGGATGATAAAACCTGGAAATAAAAACTTTGGTAAGAAAGTCCCAATTTTTTAAAGTCCTAGGACATAAAGTCACTGGAAATAAAGTCCTGAATTTTCAATTCCTGGGAATTTTCCTAAAATAGTATATAGGCTGCCAATAAAGGTTCAGGAAATAAGATCACAGGAAAGGAAGTCCTGAAGAAAGTATATCATAAGAAAAAAAAACAAGAAAAAAACGTCCTAAGTAAAAATGAAGGCAAGTCTGAGACGTTTTCATAAAATTTTTTTTTTTTCTTTGCATCTGCTTTTTAAATAAAGCCAGAAGTGTTTTTGATATCGATTTTTCCCCCCTGGTTATAAACATCCTTTGTTCCCATGCATTTTCTACTAAAATAGGATTTTTTGCCGGGAACGTTTTTGAATAAAATAATTATGGAACCAGAAAAAAAGTAATAAAAAAATCTCAAAGTGGTAGGACTTTATTTCCAGAGACAATTATTTTAAGAACTTTCCACAGGAATTTTTAGTACAGAAATTTTAGGACTTTATTTCCGAAAACTTTTTTGGTGGTTACCGTGTCAGCATTTTATGTTATTTTATCCAAAAAATTGAAGATATTTATTTATGTTAAGACTTGCGATTACCAGTTTTTCCGAAACTCGTTAGTTTCATAGTTTCATAGTTTGTTTAAACTTACTGATATTAATCTGTCCCAAAAACTGACATAATCAACTATGATAAAGAAAACGCCTAGTTTTATTCTTAATGTCAAAACACAAAAATCATTTCGAAATAATGAATATTTAGTTCGAAAAATTAACAAATAGTAGGGCCATTGTCTCACAAATAAATTTTATATCCGAAACTTTCTGTTCATAATTTTAAAATACTTTCTTTTAGTACTTGGCTTTTAGGGAGCCATCTTTTATTTCAATTGTGAACATTCTCTTTGTGTACATTGTAAAACAAAAATTCGCGGACTTCATAAAAATATTTCGTGGATTTTCAAATCTTTAAAGATTTTATTGAAAATCGAATTTCGTTGGAGGCAAATTTTTGAAATGAATTGTACATTCATATACCTTCCCTGGGGTCACGTGAGGTTCCACAAAATTAGGGCCCGATCGATTCAGCCGTTTTGACGTTTATTGGATACAAACATACTGTGAGACAAACAGAAAAGCAAAGTATGTATATAGATAAAATGTGAAGAATACCTCGATCAGCTAAAGGGACTATTTAAGCGTAATTTCAAACAACCCTTCAAGCAAACAATAAGATGACAGTGCTACCCTTAAACCCTGATCAAGTATAAATTAGATATCAATGTTTTTGTCTATTTAAAAATTTATCTTCTTTTGTGGCATCTCTACATTTCTTGCTTATAAAAAGAAATGAATGAATCAAACACTTGTCAAGTCAGAAAAACGACGATATCTTCCACATTTTTAATCAGATTAAAGTTGCAAGGGTACCATTACCATATTTGCATGAAGGGTCACTTGAAATTACGATTACAGTCCCTTTAAAGCTATGTACTTCTCATAGAATAACATTGATCCACGAGTTTTCCTAATTCCTGTGTTATAAAAATTTAGAATTTAGCCTGTAATGTCGAATTTTATGATATATTACATAGAGTGT
This sequence comes from Eurytemora carolleeae, assembly GCF_000591075.1. NCBI lineage: Eukaryota > Metazoa > Arthropoda > Copepoda > Calanoida > Temoridae > Eurytemora > Eurytemora carolleeae. Next base: position 218,748 of record NW_019396078.1, on the reverse strand, counting down.
TTTATGTTTAAGGTATTTAAAAACAAGGGTTGTACTTCAATATTTACATTCATTTCTATATGCTTCTCAAATTGTATAATTTATAAGATGGGTCTTTAGTATTATCTTTTGCTTTTTAAAAGTGTGTATCAAATACTGTTTTTCAAAATGTTTTTTTTTATGTTGCTGTTTTTTACTGCAAAATTTTTATTTGTTTTTTGCTTTTGGTTAAATCAACCAAGAATAATTGGTTGCATTGAAAGCAATAATAGCTAAGTTTATGTGTGTTTGTTTTTACCAATTGCACTTTGTTTAAAGGAAACAACACAATACTACGACTTATATAAGTTAGATAAAAGAAACCGTCGATAGACCCGTTTCTAGCTTTTTACACCCTTTCTTCCCTTATCCAAATACATTATACATCCTCCTCTCATCCATATACACCCTCCTCTCATCCATATACACCCTCCTCACATCCATATACACCCTCCTCTCATCCATATATATCCTCCTCTCATCCATATTCATTATAAATCCTCCTCTCATCCATATACACTCTCCTATCATCCATATACACTCTTCTCTCATCCATATACATCCTCCTCTTCTCCATATACATCCTCCTCTCATCCATATACACCCTCCTCTCATCCATATACACCCTCCTCTCATCCATATACACCCTCCTCTCATCCATTTTCTCCTCTTTCAACTAGATTATGCATTCTCCTCATTTTCACTTTTTCTTTCTTAATTTTTTTTCTCACTTTTTCACTTTTTTCACTTTTTTCACTTTTTTCCTTTTTTCCCTTTTTTCTCTTTTTACACTTTTTTTTCACTTTTTTCACTGTTCACTTTACACTTTTCACTTTTTTTTGTCCTTATTATTTTTTTCTTCACAATTATAGAATTTCCGGGGGGAATAACAAAGTTTAAAAAGTGAAAGATAAAGAGGGGGTGCGCCGTATAGCAGAAATATATGTTTGACCTAAAGTCGGAACGTTTGTGGAGAATACCTTGATATTGATATCCACTTTGGGCTCAATTAAAGTTATATCTGTGACCGTAGCCCGTAGTTCTGTACAAGAAAGTGATCTTATTCGTTCCGCAATTGTTTCACTTTTTGTTTCTTTTTTTTTCATTTTTTCATTATCTTTTTCATGCTCCTTAGAACCAATTCCCCCTCCCTCTTCTCCACCCTTTTAGGGAAAAGTAGGGGCACGTTCCCCTATGCCCCCCCCTTCCCAGCTACACCCTTCCATTGTCCAAATATTCAAAAACCTAAGATATTTTGGACTAGCACCTCCTTCATCCAATCAGAGTTAGATTAGTTTCTTAATAAACGTTGTTGTTAATAAATCAAGTCCTGATTGGTTCAACATAATTACTAGAGTTTACTTCAGACTCTTCCAATGCTCTAAACTTCAGTCAAGGCTTGAGGTTTGTTAGAAACATGTTTGCAGCAATCTCACTCTTAGCAATAACCTTTGCAGTAGTTTCTGCAGCAGGTTCTGCAGATCAATGCTGCTTACAAAGGGTAAAGGTTACAGTATTTGCATCAAACTCCTTTATCTTTTCAACCTGATGCTGCAAGCTTTTGATATTTCAAACTTTAATTCTTTCATAGGTTAAAACATCAAAGGTCTGCAACAGAGGGTTGCAAAGATATTGGGAATAGAGAAACATTGCTAGCTGCAAAGACTCAATTGTTTTCATTTCAACCTATTCTCCTGCCATCTGAACTTTGAATTAAATACAATTTGCAAACATGATTTGAAAGAAAAGAAGGAATTCAGTCATTCATAATAGACTGTAGCTGGGGCACCCAGATTTGTTCTATGACAATCTACTCAATTTGAGGCTTTTAAATTTAGTTTAACATATTTCCGGGGTTATACCAAGTTCCAATATCAGAATTTGTAGCCAGTTAATCATTAGTCAAGGGGTTCAAAAATTATGGTTGAAAATTCAGATTGAGATTAGATTTTTTTTAAGACAACCTGTATATAAAGTAGTAATTTATGTTTGTTCCAGTATCTGCTTCCTTAAAACGAATCCGAAACTTAATGGGTGAAGCGATTAATTGCTTTCCCTCATGGATTATAACATTGCACAGAATTGCGTTAAAATTGCGTATGGAAAAGCCATGCAATTTTACAGAATTGCAGACAATGGTGCATAAGTTATCACATTTAGTTTCTATTTTGAACCATACAAGGATAATTATTTGATCATTTCTAATATATATTTAAATATGCAAAAATAACCAGACAATTTTGGAATAAAAAAACAACAATCAAGTAATATTTAAGCTTTCACTAGTACCTTAAAATCCCTCATTAAATGAAATGGATCGGTGTGGACTGACTACTTGAGTCTAAGTCATCCTCCTCCTATAATACAGTTTTCTGGTTCTTACTCAATTTATTGCATATATGTTTTACCTTATAGCAGAGTTTTTACACATCACGCATTAGCTTTCTTTTTATCAAATATTAATATCTGATGTTGAGTATTGTATATTTGTTGTTAAGCATTAAATATTTGTTGTTAAGTATTGAATATTTGATGTTAAGTATTGTATATTTGTTGTTAAGCATTAAATATTTGTTGTTAAGTATTGAATATTTAATGTTAATTATTGCATATTTGTTGTTAAGTATTGAATATTTGATGTTAATTATTGTATATTTGTTGTTAAGCATTAAATATTTGTTGTTAAGTATTGAATATTATATTTGTTGTTAAGCATTAAATATTTGTTGTTAAGTATTGAATATTTAATGTTAATTATTGCATATTTGTTGTTAAGTATTGAATATTTAATGTTAATTATTGCATATTTGTTGTTAAGTATTGAATATTTGTTGTTAAGAATGGCATATTTGTAAATATTTGTTGAATATTTATCATATCTTTATATTTATCATCTATGAATATTTATCATCTATGAATATTTATCATATATTAATATTTATCATCTATGACTATTTATCATCTAAGAATAAATAAAATAAATAAATAAATAGCTTATTAGGCACATATATACATATACTAAAAACACATTGATGAATTCTATGATTATACAGTGCCGGGAAACCCGGAGAGCTCAATATCTGGCTGTCTGGTCCAGGTCCCTGAAAACTTTAGATTTATCATCTATGAATATTTATCATCTAAGAATACTCATTATCTTTAAATATTTATCATCTAAGAATATTTATCATATAAGAATATTTATCATCTTTAAATATTTATCATCTAAGAATATTTATCATCTATGAACATTTATCATCTATAAATATTTATCATCTATAAATATCTTTCATCTATGAATATTTATTATCTATGAATATTTATCCTCTATGATTATTCATCATCTGTCAATATTCATCATCTTTGAATATTTATCATTAATGAATATTTATCATCTAGGAATAATCTAAGAATATTCATCAACTATAAAAAATGTTTATATATGAATATTTATCATATTTAAATATGTATCATCTATGACTATTTATCATTCTAAGAATATTCATCACTTATTAATATGTATCATTTATTAATATCCATCACCTATGACTATTTATCATCTAAGAATATTTATCATCTCTGAATATTTATCATCTATAAATATTTATCATAAATAAATATTTATCATCTATGAATATTTATCATCATATGAATATTTATCATCATATGAATATTTATCATCTGTAAATATTTATTATCTATGAATATTTATCATCTATGAATATTATTTTAGAGAGTAAACAGTGTAGATGAAAGGGGAGGAGTATATTCTCTTGATGTCAATCTCACCTTGATCGCAGATATAAGTTCATCTCCTGTCTGTTCTACAAATTGTATTTATACCAAGGTTGGAAAATCAGGTAAATTATAATAATAATAGTTTGGCGATTTGGATTTCTTCTTATTAAAAATTTCTTTTACAATTTTTTAAAAGCTGCCAATTTTTACAGAAAACTCCGCAACAATCTTAGCTTTACAATTACAAAGAAAAATATGGCCCTTAAGTTGAGCAAGCTATTGCTATAAGTTGGTTTCAATGATTGCTATATCGTTTTCAATGATATAGATACAATGCAATATATCTTTATATTAATTATTCACTATTTTTGTTAGCTTGAACTAGTTTTAACCCTATTCCTGCTGGGGGGGGGGGTCAATTTGACCCCCCCTGTAGTTTTTTTTACATAACTCAAAAAGTATTGGTCTGAGGCTGTTGAAATTTTCTGACTTTTCTTACATACTCATAGCCCTCCCTTTAGGCCTAAAACAGGGCTTTAATACTAACTGCCTGAGTCCTCAGGCACACTGCCTGAATGACTGCTTTTTCCTGTAACAAACTAAATCTTTGTTTTGACCCACTTTCACTTTTCAGATTTTGATAAAATTTAGCTTTTTGGAAAGCCTTTGACAAAAGGAAACAAATTGCACAAGTTTTGCGAAAGAAAAATTTCAAATTTTTTGCAAACAACCTGTCAAAGGAAATTTGCACATTTTTAGTTTTTCTTGATTAAAAATCAGGTTATTTAAAATTTGGCAAAAATTTTTGCATATTTGAAATGGCATGGTCAAAGGCTTTTCAAAAATGTATAGTTTTTCATTTTTTTGACGAATTTTTTTTTGCAAACTTTTTACTATATAACTGGATTTTGCGATAAAAAATTCAATTTTTGCAAATTTGCAAATTTTTTTGCAGATTCTAAAAGAAGAGAACAAGAGCTTTCTAATGATGTATCATTTGTCATATTTGGACATCAAACATGGGATTTAGAGGAGGGGGGGTCAAATTGACCCCCCCCAGCGTATCCTGGTTTTCAAGTACCCCAGCAGAGATAGGGTTAAACTGAATGGGACTTCATAAACGCATTTTAAAATTATCCTTTAATTATTCCAATTCCAACGTTACTCTAAACAGCTTTGTTTGATAAAAATTTGTTCAGATATCCATGTCTTTAACTTTGAAAATTGATCATTTAAACTGTAGTTTCTCTAAAAAACTGACTAAAATCAGACTGAAAGAAATTGTGTGAATTAAAGGGACTGTAAGCGTGATTTCAAGTGGCCCTTAATTCAAAGATGACATGGCCGAATTCACAAGGGTAAAATTTAAAGCTTAGTCTGATCAAGTATTGAATTAAATATCAATGGTTATAATTACGAAAACTGATTATTTTCTAAGGTGTTTTTTTTGCGAAAGTAACTTGCGCATTTTTGCTGCAGGAAAACACCCATGGAAACAATATCTGAACCACATTATTGATCAGATAAAGGTTTCAAGGGTACCATTATGAATAGGTCATTGCAATAGTTGCATAAAGGATCACTTGAAATTACGTTTCTACAATCCCTCTTTTCAAGCTAAAAATACACGGGGATATCTTTGACATTAGTGTTCAGATAAACGTTTAAAAAGTGCAATTGTGAATCTTGTATAACTCTATACTCTCATAGAGGGGTCACCCGAAATTACAACTACTTTACCTTTAAAAAACAAAAAGAGTTCTGATGTTTAAAATCATCAAGTAAATTTTATACTAATTTTCAGGCCAAATCTTTTGCTTTGGACACGGGAGTCTCACATCGGAATGCAGTATAACACCTGTAAGTTTAAATGAAACTGGTTAGATATTTAAAAAATCTGATAAATTCAAAATATTAAGAATGAATAAAACTGATTTTTATAACGACTAAAAAGTATTAGAGTTTTTGCCACACACTCTGATTTTCTGATCCCTTTATCTGAGCATCCCAATGTTGTAGAACTTAGATATTTCTGTATTATCAAATATTCTAAGTTTGAAATGTCAAAGGATTTCTCAATCGGGTTGCAAAGATATATGTATTAGAATATTTAATTTTGAGGTAAAATTCTTAAAGTTGATTTTCTTCATTTAACAGATAAGCAAGATAAAACTCAATATTTTGCTTAATTTTATGATAATCACTTAAATGACAGAAAATAATTATAAGTTTTATTTTATTTTGATTTACAATATTAGGAAATAATAATAATAAAAAAGGAAATATACTCCCGGTACAACATGCATTTAGCCATACTGTTCAGTCTGTATTACCCAATGTAGAGTCGAACCAGCACGTTTTATAAACAAATTTTAAAATAATGAAAATTGTTCTAGGCAGGCCCAAAAAGACCCGATTTTACAACAATTATGATTGGAGGATCTGTAGGCAGTAAGTTATTATTTAGTATTTTCTGATGGGTATCCGATTTTTGTTTTTATATTTATCAAAACATCGTGTTGCCAAAATGTTGATTTTCTTTCAAATTTTCCAAAAAGTGAATTATTTATAATTCTAATAGGATGCATCAATTTTTGGAATTTTGCAAAGATGAAATATATTATTCAGTGCAAAAGTGAAGATGTCCGATTGAAAAATATACTTCACAAAGGACCTCACTAGTCTCCTGGAGTTTGTAATAAATTTTTTAATAATAGAGATAAATGGTTCTAACTTTGCACCTATTAAAAAGTGTCAAAAATGGAAATACCCTAAATACCTTATAATTTGGGAAATAACTCCAAATACCTGGGAATCTGCTGGGAAATTCCCAAAATTTCTTGGAGAATCTACAGGTGGTTTATTTCCATTTATAGGAAATTCCCCAATTATCCAGTCATTCTGGAAAATTTTCTAATTTAAAAAAAATACCAACTTCAACTTCTTGAAGGAATTTGGGAAATCTAACTCCTCAAATTTCTCAAATTTAACACACTCAAATTCCTGTAGGAATTTAAGAAAAACGTGGAATTTCCCAAAAACCTGGGAATCTGGGTAATTCCCCAAATTTCCCAAATTTAACACACTGAAATTTCTGTGGGGATTTCAGAAAAAAACGTGGAATTTCCCAAATACCTGGGAATCTGGGGAATTCCCCAAGTTCCTATTTTCTACAAAAGTATAAATGCAAATTTGATATTTTAACCCTATTCCTGCTGTGGGGGGGGGTGTCAATTTGACCCCCCCTGTAGTTTTTTTTACATAACTCAAAAAGCATTGGTCTGAGGCTGTTGAAATTTTCTGACTTTTACTACATACCCAAAGCCCTCCCTTTAGGCCTAAAACCGGGCTTTACTGCCTGAGTCCTCAGGCACACTGTCTGAAAGACTGCTTTTTCCTGTAACAAACTAAATCTTTGTTTTGACCCACTTCCACTTGTCAGATTTTGATAAAATTTAGTTTTTTGGAAAGCCTTTGAAATATGGAATTGTATTGCACAAGTTTGCGAAAAAAATTGCAATTTTTTTTGCAAACAACCTGTCAAAGGAAATTTGCACATTTTTAGTTTTTCTTAATTAAAAATCAGGTTATTTTTGCATATTTGAAATGGCATGGTCAAGGGCTTTTCAAAAATGTATAACTTATAATTTTTTGGACAAATTTTTTTTGCAAACATTTTTACTATATAACTGGATTTTTCAGTTTTTGCAAATTTGCAATTTTTTTTCAGATTCTAAAAGCAGATCACAAGAGCTTTCCAATGATGTATCATTTGTGCTGGGGGGGGGGGGGGCAAATTGACCCCCCCCCCCAGCATATCCTGGTTTTCAAGTACAACAGCAGAGATAGGGTTAATATTAATGTATAAAATTTGTATGATCCTGCAGAATTAAATTTCTCAAATTTTGAAACAAGCATTATGACAATCATTGGTATCATGGTTCCTTTATGTACATCTTCCCCACCTATGATAGCCCCTGTATACAAAGAAAAAAAGGTAATTAACAGCTTTTTAATTGTGATTTTGTCCAATTTTATTATTTTAGAAACTATTGGATATCCCTGCAACACATCAATTAAGGATTTTCCAGAACGAATCTCTGGTCTAAGTAAGTATACTTGAATTTAAAGTGAGAAACTGGCTAGGTAACGTTTAGTTGAACTGAGGCTGTGAAGTATTATATCGAGAGATATTTTTAGGGTTTATTCCATACAATTGAAACATTTTTACTATGTATAATTTCTAAATAAGAGCCTACAGTCATTTGTAGATTTTACCAGATGTCATCAGAAGAAACATGTTTTACAATTATTTAATGACCCGGATAAAACATGTAATACAAAATATTCTAATGACCTATTTTTATAAAGAAAATATCGATGAAAGCCAAAGTAGATCTGTAAAATCGATTATTTCATTATCATCTTATTCATTTGCAAAATTATGACACTTTTATCACATTATTGGGTTCCAAAGAATCCCTCGCTACGCTATGTGCTGCTTTTTGACCCAACAAAGTCACTGTATGTATAAAATGCCATTTTTTTACTACAAAATGTGCACCCTTCAGAAGGTGGGTGGTGAGGTTAGTAAAGGTAGGAGAGTGTTATGAAACAAGCTTAAAAACAAGCTTAAAACAATTGATTTAATGTGATGTGAATCGATACCCATACTGTATACCATGCGCAAAGAATAATCAAAGAGTGGGGATGGGGTCTCTTTAAAAACTGAAGGTAGTTGGGGTAGTGAGGGTAGTTTCTATATAGATTCAGATTCAAGGGTGGGGATGGGGTCTCTCTTAAAACAGACGGTAGTTAAGATAGTAAGGGTAGTTGCCATTCAGCTTCAAGGGTGGGGGTAGGGTCTATCTAAAAACAGACGGTGCTCTGGATAATAAAAAAAATGCATCAAAAACTACAGTGAATAAAATGTTCACTGTTTATAATGAAAAAAAAAATGATTTCTGATAATCTGTTTTTTTAGTAATAAGTGCTTTGTGGAAAGGAATTCATCGTGGATACCGACTTCAAGCATGATAATGCCGAGGTCATATCATACGATGTCTGCCTTCAAAGACAGTGTAGTTATTACCGGAGGATCTCCTGAGTAAGTTAATTTTTAATGTAAAATATGTTGATCAATAATAAGACACTATATATCTGTGAGCATCTTTTCTTTGTACAATATAAAAAAAATGAAAAAGTACACGGATTTAATAATATTTTTTCGTGCATTTTCAAAACTTAACAAAAATCAAAACTTTTGGACACCGTTTTTTATTTTGAGCATCCATAAACCTTTCTTGGGGTTATGCACGAGGTCATACACAAAACTTGGGCCCGCTGGATTCAGCCGTTTTGACGTTTATTGGAAACAAACGGAATTGTAAAAAAATTGTGATATTAATTCATGAAATTAAAATTTAAGCAACATTTTAGACTTAATAAACAGAGATGTGAAGAATTTCGTTCAGAATTCGACCTTTTGATTTTAGTTAATTAATTAAAAGCCGAACAAAGTTCTGAATATCTCCTGTAATATTGAAAGCACAAAAAAAAGTTAATCACAGGCAGGTGGACAAATGAATGTCATATATCATTTCTAAGATTAAAGACGTTATTCAAGCTCTTTCATTTCACTGTCATGGCTCATGGGACACCGGCTGTATCTTTTAATGATAAATATTGTCATTCATAATTAGCAAAGGATTATTTAATCATTGATTAATTAATTGATTAATTAATAGTAGATTATAGATTACACTGAGGCTGAATTTAAAGAATTTAAACCTATTCGCCAAACTCTAAAAACCCACTCCAAGCCAGTGCCAGCTCAAATCTCGAAGCACTAAATACAATTTACCCACCATCCATGTTTGAGCCGCCTCTCAAATATAAAAAGGCTCAAAATCTTTAAATTCATTATTCAGCCTCGTGCAGTTCATAATTTAGTGGAGTGGCTCCCCCAAACAATGAAATCGAGATTTTTAATGGTACCACCTGGACAAAGCTGAACAAAACCTTAACTTCACCTAGAATACACCATTGTGCAGTTGTTATCAGGTAAATTAACAATTTAAATCATTTTGTCATACACTAATGGCTACTGCAAAGTGTTGTCAAATTGTCTACCCTTTCTCAATTGGTCATGTGATGTTAACCTTTCATGCCTTATTCACAACTTCACTTGTTAGCTCTTGCTTCACTTCTTTTTTCAAAATAGGTTTTATGAAGAGAAAGCTCAGTATTATTTTAAGCGGGGCATGCTCTGATGCGTACCAAAAGTGACCCTCTTAAGCTAAGTCTCCAGTACGCCCTGAGTTGTCTTGCATAAATCTATAAGCTAATTTTACAGAGAACTGTAGTATAATTATAGATAAAAATAGGATTCATCTCTGACTAAAATCTTGACTATACGTTGAGTATGAGGAAAAACTTACAAAGAATATCTAAATATTGATGCAATATGGTCCAAATTTATCTTATGATTTATAGCACTGTATTGTAGAAATTCTTCTATAGTTAGTTTAAAATTTTTTTTTTTATCTTTCTGAATTCTGAATTCTCAAGGCTTAAGACAATTTTAAACATTTAATGTAAAAAAGTTCCAAACTGTATTCAAACTTGGAATTATTTTGGTAAAATATTCTAAGTTTGAAATATCAAAGGTTTACACCACTCGGTGCAAAGATTAGGGATTAGAATATTTGAGTTTGTGGCAAAAACTCAGTTCCAAATCTAGAAAACATTCTGAGACTGAACCTGGCAAACTTCTAACTGATTATCAAATTTAATAACTGTAACCTGTTTATCTTCTTTGAAAGAACTTCTATAAAATCGAAAATGAAATAAGATCATGAATGTTCATTAGAATGATCAATCAAAATTCAATAGCTTCAGGAGAAAACGTAACATTATCTGTCCTTTTTCAATGTAGATGATTAAAATGATATATATATTTTGATGTTTTTTTTTTCTGAAATTTTAAAAGGTACTTAACAAATCTTCTTTAGCGCTCCGTGCACACATGAAAAGAATTGATTAACTCATATCGTTAATTTTACAGTTGTTGAAAGTATAGAATTTTAAAAAACATAAGAAAAAAAACGTTTTGAACTGAACACAGCCAAATTCTGCATGCAACAACTGAAAATTTCCTTTTTTTCGACATTAAACCCTTAAAAAAAACACTTTTATATTGAAACAAATTCTAAAGGGGGGGCAAGCCCCCGCCCCAGACCATTACAAAATAATATTTTGCCCCCTCCCCCAACTAAAAGTGCTAGTTGCGCCTCGGAAAATGTACAGAGGCAGAATTTAAAGAATTTGAGAGGCAACTCAATGGTTCCACTTCAAATTGTATTTAATTTTACAAGATTTAAGCCTGCACTAAATTAAACCCGGTTTTTGGTAGATTTGAGACGCGGCTCAAATTAATTAAATTCGGACTCTGGCTAAAGAGACAACACTCCTTTTAATTGCTGTTTGATAAAAAAATTGCAGATTTATTGTTCGAAATTTAATGCAACTTGGCTTTTAGGGCGCTTCGCGCCCATCTTCTTTTTCAATTGTCAACATGTTCTCTTTCTGTACATTTTAAAAAAACGCAGATTTCATAAAAAAAATTCGAGGATTTTTAAAATTTTAATTTTTTTCTCCAAAAAAAAAAGTTTTAAACATTTTTTTCTAAATTTTGATCATTCATAGCCCCTAGGGTCTTGCGAGGTGCCACAAAAAATTGGGCCTATCGATTTAGCCGTTTCGACGTTTATTTGATTTAAACGGACAGACGAACATCCAGACAAGCAAAGTATTTAATGTGAAGAGTAATTTAATATAAAATATAAACTTTACTGAAAACCAAAATTGTGATTTGTGCACGCTCTTTCGCATTTGACGAGCAGCATTTTTGTAAATTACTCCTTTAAAACTTAAGCTAGATACCAGCGAGATGCATTTTTAAAATGTATATGACTGGGGCAACAAAAAAAGTATTTCTTAACTTTATTAATTTATTTATTTTTAATTTTTTTTATGAAACAAATTATGTGATACATGTATTTAATGCAGAATGCAGATAATCCTGGTATTCCAGTTGTTTTTGATATCGGCCATCTATGCAGGTTTATTGCTGACATTGTTGTATAATGAGAACTTCCCTTTGTCAGCTGCATAGGATGTATCAGTGTCTTGCAGTAATTTAGAAAGAAATTAAAAGACCTCCTAGCCTTAACTGCATTCGGATAGGTTCAAGGTGATTTAGATGTACCCCCTAGGAAAGGAACACCCAATGAAACCAATGATGATCTCTCTCAGAAAGTTTTGATTAAGATTCCACAGCAAAGCAGTTTCTGAGTTCCACTATATCTGCTCGTGAAGTAGGATAAGGTTGGAATTTAGGAGGTAGGCGTATGAGGATGGGGGTGTAAGGGTAACAGGTATGAGAATTACCATAGTCCTCACTTTTAACGTGTATTCCCACGTGGACAGACTTTTTAAAGAAAAAATAACCCGCTAAGCATGCTGTCCCATCGCTTTAAAATATGGGGAGTGTGTCTTTTGCCTATCATTGTCAGAGGTCTGCCATGAGTAATCCAGTTTCCATTGTGAGGAGGGTGAAAAACCAGTTTATGGTATTTGATTTAAAGTCTATTGAAGGCTCTGTTCCTCCTTAAAACCTGTATCAGCGTGTACTTCATCCCTGATGTTTTGAGTTTCTGTACTCCTTCTGTATTCATCTTTATTACTGTATCTTGTTCGGTATTAGTCACGCTTTCCGCTCAGTTGTGGAGAGAAGTGTCCTTGCTATCTAGACTTCTATACAAGTACAACACACATATAGCGCCCTTTTTCACAACAGGCTTAGAAAGCTCTGCTGACACCCTTCCTCTGGGAGGTTCGGATACACACTGACAATAAAGTATAAGTAATTTGGTGAGGTGAAACCAAATATTAAAGGCTTTATAAAGTCAAGGCTGTCCAAAAATTTTATATCTTACGTGACTTTGTATTTCAGTGAAACTGAATTTTATGTGCTGGGTGGACAGTCAGACAAAATTACAACATTATCAATTATGGAAAAATACAATATTGATGGAAATCTAGTTGCCGGCAATCTTGCCAATATGACTATTGCAAGGTAAAAGAAACAATGCATTTAATTCATTCATGTATAATGTAAATTTTAATGTGATTAAGTTTTTGCCACAAACTCAAATTTTCTGATCCCTCCATCTTTGCAACCTGACGATGTAAACTTTTGATATTTCAAACTTATGAGATCATCTATCCATTGAGATTAGGCTTTTTTCGCATTTTATCGCTGTGGTGTAATAGATTTGCTTGTGAAAACTTGCTAATAAGAAATGGCCGAATTTTATAACTTAAATATTTTATTAAAAATTAATAATATTTACAATTGTAAATAAAGGAGCTGGTTATTATATCATCTTTATATTTGCAACTAATGTCAACCACAGAATTCATACAGAATTCATGCTATCAAGTTTTAAATATCAAAAGTACTATATGGGTGTGCAAAAAATAGGGTTAAGAAAATTAGAGTTTGACCAAAGCTTTCAGTTCTTTTAAGTAAAACTATAAAGACGTACTAAAGTTCAAGACTATGTAAAAACATTTTAAAAATCTGTTTTGCACCTCAAAGGGACTGTAAGCGTAATTTTATGTGACCCTAGCTCCTTTAAAAGATGGCAATCGCTTAAATTCCTGTAAAACCCCGTGTACGATGCGTACACTGTAAACTTAACACAGCTGATCCATTACTTGTGTCCATTAGTTTTGAAAATTGGAAAGACAATATTTATTTTCTACCACTTCTAGAAAGTGAATTTTAATATTCTTCGCTATATATATATTTGCTTGTTTGGGTGTTTGTATCCAATAAACGTCAAAGTTGCTGACCCGATCCAGCCAAACTTTTTGTGGGACCTCGTATGATCCCATGGTAGGCTGGATGAACGGACATTTAAAAAATTTGCCTCCAACAAAATTCGATTTTTAAAAATTTAGAAAATTCACGATTTTTTTTTAAATCCGCGAAATTTGTTTATTTTTAATTTACAATGCATACAAAGAGAACATATGTTCACAATTGAAATAGAAGATGGATGCAAAGCGCCCTAAAGGCCTAGTATTATATATATACTTTGCTTGTCTGTCTGTTTGTCTGTCCGTTTGTATCCCACAAAAGTCAAAACGGTGAAACCGATCTGGCCAAAATTTTGCGTGGGACCTCACACGACCCCAGAGAAGGTTTGTGAATGCTTAAAATTACAAAAAGTCGCTTCCAAAAATTTTGATTTTCGTAGAATCTTGAAAAATCATGAAAAAAAATATAATTATTTCATCGAAGAGAAAGTCTTCAACAACTACAAGCGTTTCTGTAGAATAATAAGATAGTTCCGACAACCTTGCTCAGTCAAGGGTTTAGAGGGTACCGTTGTGAATCGAAAACGCCACTCTACAAAGGGAGGGTCTCTTGAAATTACGGTTGCAGTCCCTTTAGGGTCCTAGTTTTTATAGAGGAGAGGTAGCAGTTCCCTTTTATTTAATAGATCTAAATTTGGATGTGCACTTCTGGATGGAAAAATATATGCTGCAGGAGGAGGATCTGATGGCACTTCTATGACCACTATGGAGGTCTACGACCCATTGAAAGACACGTGGACCCGTGTAGCAGGTCAACTTGGTATATTTGGCACACTGTCTAATCATTTAGTAATGCTAAATGGAAAGCTGGTCAGTTATGGGCAAAGCGTATTCAGCTACGATGCAGAAGGCGAAAATTGGACCCAGATTGAAGAGGCTAATAAAGGGGGTAATGCTTACTTTGCTCTTGTTGTGGTTCCTTGCAGTGAGGACTAGTTGTATGGATCAAAAGGCCCAAAAGATGAGAATAATGGAATATATGTTTACAATGTGATCTAGATTTAAGATTGAATTATTTTACAGTTTGAACACCACCATGCACCAAGTACTTTTGTAATAATATATATTTGAATAAATTAATGCATTTAGATAATTTTTTAAACTCTAGAGGTTGAAACTTTTAAATGTGATAGCTTCAAAGCACCATGGAAACTTTTGAATTTGAGAGCTTAGAGGAATAAATATCTTTTAAAATTTGTAAGTGTTCGGTCTAATATTATTTTTTATCACATTCCATGTTTATTAAAAACCTGATATTTGGCCTGTGTGCCATAGCAACATATATATTAACCCCATTTGGCCGGGGAGCGGGTCGGGGTTGGGAGGGTCAATTTTACCCCCACTATCGTTAATTTGCAATAACTCAAAAAATATATTAGCTAGGAAGCTCAAATTTTCTTGCTTTTCTAACTAAACCATGCCCCTCACGTAAGGTTAAAAGCTGGGCTTTTATAACTACTGCCTGAGTCCTCAGGCGTACTGCCTAAATGTCTTTTTTTTAATCTTCGTGACAGAAACAATCTCAAGAACTGACGAGGGTCAATCCAGACCGAAATATATTTTCAATAAATGTGGAACTAACATTTACTTTTTTTTACTCTACATACAGAGGTTTGGTCCATCACCATCACCGAATTTTAAATGTCTTATTTTACCTATACCAGCCATATTTAGACCTACTTCATTGGATTTCAACATTTTATAGCTCTTTGGAAAGCTTATTACAAAAGCAAGCAGATTGCACATTTTTGCATTGAAATTTTGCATAGATTTTGCACATTTTAAGTCTTTCTTGAATACACATTTAGGTTTTAAAAATTTTGCAAATGGTTTTGCACATTAGTATTGACTGGGTTAAGGGCTTTTTAAAAATGTAATATTTTCGGCAATTTGCGCAATTTTGTTTGGACATTTTTGGTTTAATAACTAGATTTTGCAATAAATATTTGGATTTTTGCAAATTTGCCATTTTTTTGCAGATTATTGAAGTAGAGAGAAGGGCTTTCCGAAAACGTATCAAATGCTATAGGTTTGTATCGCAATAAGAAAATAGAGTGGGGGGGTCAATTTGACCCCCTCCCCCTGGCAGCGAGTCAGTAAACCAGGCTTCAGGCTAATAGGGTTAAAAATTTGTTTCCTAATAATTTTTTAGAATTAGAATTACATCTTTTTTTACATAATGTTCTTATATAACCTAAACATTTTGGCTTTTCGAAGACCAATTAGCCATTGAAAGTTGACTCTCCCTTTAAATATGAATATACTTCCATTCTATATTTAATCTTTAAGGCACCCCCCCCCTCTCACCATCCATAAAAGGTGTTGGTCCTCTCTGAGTTTAATTGAATTATCTTCTTTATTGCCAGTTTTTACAGACTACCAAGCCTTTCTTTAACACAAATTTCATTGTTAGGCATATTGTAATGGTTACCTACGGTTTATGCCATGGTATGTAAATATTTCTTTTCTGTTTATAATAACGTTTATCTTGCTATCTGTCTGTAAGTTTTACATTTATCTTTCAATTTGTCTGTACACATTCTTTTGTTCTGTCTGTACATTTATCTTTCAATCCGTCTGAACGATCATCTATCTATCAGTCTGTACATTTATCTTGCTATCTGACTGAACGATCATCTTTCTGTCTGTCTGTACATTTATCTTTAAATCTGTCTGAACTATCATCTTTCTGTCTGGCGGCCAGAATGTTTAGGTAATAAGAACATTATGTAAAAAGAATCAGATGTATCTAATTCAAAAGAAACTAATATTTGAACCTAGAGCTATGTTGCATATTTAATATATATATTGCTATGACACACAGGCCAAATATCAGGTTTTTTAATAAACATGGAAAATGATGAAAATAATATTAGACCGAACATTTTAAAGTTTTTAAATATTTATTCATCTAACCTCTCTAATTAAGAAGTTTCCATTGTGCTCTAGAGCGTTGACACATTTAAAAGTTTCAACCTCTAGAGTTTAAAAAATTATCTAAATGCATTAATTTATTCAAATATAGATTATTACAAAAGTGCTTGGTGCATGGTGGTGTTCAAAATGTAAAAGAATTAAATCTAGATCACATTGTAAAAATATATTCCATTATTCTCATCTTTTGGGCCTTCTGATCCATACAACTAGTCCTCACTGCAAGGAACCACAACAAGAGCAAAATAATCATTAGCCCCTTTATTAGCCTCTTCTATCTTGGTCCAATTTTCGCCATCGTAGCTTAATACTTGATGTCCAATAGCAGTTAAGTTTCCATTGAGGACAACTAAATGAAAACCCATCATGCCATTTTCAAATTTAGCCTTCATCAGGTTCCAAGTATTTAAGCTGGGGTCATAAATCTCGAAAGTGTTTGTAGTGTCACCCATTTGTTGTCCTCCCGCAGCGTAAATTTTCCCTTCCATTACTGCACATCCAAAGTCAAATCTATTTAAAACAAAAAAAGATTTATTAAAAGTTTATATTAGTTTTAAATCAAAATAATATTTAAAAATATAAAGGAATTAAGTCTTTGCCGCCACAAACTAAAATTTTCTATTCCATATATCTTTTCAACCTGAGGGTGTAGAACTTTGATATTTCAAACTTAGATAATTTGATCTATCAGAATTATCTAAGGTTTACAACATGACTCAATTTCTTTATGCATCAAGGCCATTGTTATTAAGGTTTTTCTTTAAAAAAAAAATTGCTTTGTAAATACAATTACAAGCAGGCACACAAAAAGGATGAAAGATATTTAATAACATGTAAAACAATCTTTAAAAAACACAATCAAAATTTTTCTGATAATTTTGTTCGTTATACAATCAATGTAGATAGACCACTCGGGCTAATTAAAGCACAAAAGGTTATAGCAAATAAGTTTAATAAATATTTCTTACCTAGGAGTAGTCATATTTTGAATTTTCCCATCTACAAGGTTCCCTTTATTATCATACTTCTCCATAATTGGCAATATGATATCTCCATTTTTCCCACCCAGGACATAGAACTCAGTATCACTGAAATACAGTGATTAATTACTATTTGTATTCAATTCATACTAGTTATTTACTCATACATCATGAATATGTTTACATGTAATCATATGGACAACTGTAGACTGTATTTTGTTATCCAGATGGACCAGGCCATTTTGCATGAATTTAACAAGTTTCACCCTAATCTATATGTATTCGTCCCCCACATTCATTGCATCAGATGGGGCTGATTATTTGGTAAACTATTATTTTGTTTTATTTTTTATACTAGCAGAGGATCTATTCACAAAAAATAAGAGTTTTGGTGAAATACAGGGTTACCTACAAAGGATTAGACTGTAAAGACGACCCAAAACTCTAAGAATATCACGATTTGAAGTTTGATTTTTGTTTTCTGCATTTAATTGAGTATTTTATTGTTTACTACAAAATTAAGAACAAATTAAGCCAGTTTGGGCCTAAAAAGAACCCTGAATGCAAGAAAACGGACTATACAAATTCCGTACAATTGTCTCATTCTTTGTGGGTAACCCTGTACTTGAATTAGCGACGACTCTTGGTGCTCGTATATTTAGATTTATACTTGAAACACCTGTAAAATGATATGAAAATTTGTCTACCTCCTTAAAGCTGCAGTAGTTCTGCACAAGTAAAGGAATTTGTGAAATTTAGAGCAACAAATAATGTCTTAATCTCAATTAAAATTAACTTTTTAATACAAATTATTCAGGTATCATTAAAATAATGTATCATGTTGAGATTTATCGAATCTTTTGTAGGGTGTAACAGCCAAATATTTTTTCGATAGGCACAGAGAGGGTTTAAGAGGCTTGGAGCTCATTCTGCTAATCAACAGGCCTTAAAGGTCATTTTGTGGGGCTCATTATGGCATGCCCCCCCCCCCCCCCCTCACCACAGTAGTCATGTGTGAACAACAAAATTATTTGATATTTAAATTACCTGATAACAACTGCACAATGATGATATCTAGGTGAAGTTAAGATTTTGTTTAGCTTTGTCCAGGTGGTACCATTAAAAATCTCCATTTCATCAGTGGCATAGGTTGGATTTCTATAATTTGTATCATCTTATTTGTTTAGTTTTTTCTTATAAATAAATTTTTTTCTTTACTTTGTAGGTTGACTCACATCAGTTCTTAGGCTTTTTATTTTCTTTATTTCATACCACTTTTTAACGGTCATAATGCTGCGGTTTGTACCATATATTTTGCTAATTTTAAAGGCCTATTTATGATATTATACATAAACTTGCTTCGTCATTATTTATAATATTAAAATTATTCAATATTTTACATTAAAAAACTTACTCATTAACTTGTCCGCCTGTAACAATGACACTGTCTTTAAAGCTGGACATTGTAAAGTAAAGTTTTGAGATTGCCATGTTAGGAGTCTGTATCCACTTTGATGCCTTTTCTGTGTAACACAAATTACTAAATAATCAGATAATCATTTTGGTTAATAACAAATCTTAGAAAACTTACAAATTAATATGGAAGCATTAGCACAAATCATTTTTACCTGAAACTACCACAAACTAATATTTCATCCTTGAACACAACGGCACCTGGAGTAGATTGTAAAATTTTAGAAATTTCTAATCATGATTTGCTACTGCGGCATAACATCTTTTCATTCAATTTGATATATTGAACTTCACATAAATTTACTACAGTGAAACCCTTAATACAAATACATCGAAAGAATTCATCAAATGTCGTATTCTTCACTTTCTGATAATGGAATGTTGTAGATATTTAGTTTTTTAATTAAATGATTATATGGAACTCTTTAAAACTGTTCCCGCATATTCATGGCTATTTATTTATTTTCGCAAATACTGAAATTTATGTAATATAGTATAAAACTCATTGAAAAATTGTCAAGACGACATTTGATAAATTCTTCCGATGTATTCGTTATTAAGGGTTTTACTGTCTGTTAATATAACTTTAAAAATAATTTTCCATCAGACTAAATCCCAATCAAAAAAACTGATCAAGTTGGGTTTAATGGAGTGTCTAGCTATAGCTCAAAGGATTTGAGTCTTTGCCACAAACTTAGATTTTCTAACCCCTAAATTTTTTCAAACTAATGACGTAAGCCTTTGATATTTAAAAAATCTAAGGTTTACACCATTGGGTTGAAAATATATAGGAGTTTGAAAATTTAAATTTGTGACAAAAACTCAGTTCCTTTAGCAGATTTATAGACCAAACGCATTTCTAATGGATCTGAGTTCCCTAAATAAATTAACAAGTAACATGATTTTAAATTGAAATTTTTAAAATTTGATAGGCAATTTAAAAGAAGTGTTTGCGAAAAATTAAAGGTGGTTAAGGCTTACATCGAAAAATTATCGATGGTGATCGCTACTATTACTAATCTTACTTCTATCTGTTTCGTATGTAAGGAGAAAATTGTTAAAAATGACTAATACCGAATATACTTAGTGTCCATATTCCTAAAAAAATCATTCGGATATTACAACCTATAATCATCGATAACTTTTCAACGCATTCTTATAAAGTTGATATTTCACAATATTTTTTACTCGTTTCATATACAATATACTTTAAAGGATGTTTATTTGCCACTAGGTGTCTCTGCTCTCAATGTTTTAGGAGTTCCACATGGAATAGTCTCTAACGACAACTAGTGACAAAAAAATCGTCGTTTAAAGTACTTTGGTACAAGTCGTTTTTAACAATATTCCCCTTAAAGACACAACACAACAGATAGATGCAAGATTGGCAGCGATCACCATCAGTAATTTTTTTGATGTAAGCTGATACCCCCTTTCATTTTTCGCGAACGCCCCCTTTAACCCCTGGAATTTAAGAGCTGCCCAAAAAAAATGCCTGGAATTACTCACAGTTTATAGTTCAAGGAATAACTTACCTTATAAACTAATAGTTTCAAAAATTTATACTTATACTAGCCTTGCTTATTGTTTTAATTGTTTATTCAGCATAGTAGTAGAACATTAGGAAATGTTGGTTAAAGAGAGAGACAAAGTAAGCTGTTGTTGGGTCTTATTTAAGGCTTGAGCTTTTGGGTTCAAGCTGCATCTTATTTACACATAGTTGAGTTAAAAAAACTGGTTTAATGCTCTATTTGGTGGATTTTCATGGTAGGAATTGTCGCTTTCCGCTTTTTTATGAGAACGATTCTCAACATTGAGCCTTACTCTCCACTAAAACCAACCATGGTGAGTTTTATTTTCACTGGGCCTAACTCCTTAAGTCGAGTCGAAGTCGCGTTTGAGGAATTACAGCTCAAGCTGAAGTTTTTATATCGCGGGCTCAGGAAAGGTTATGATGATAATGCAACAGATCTACCATGACTTTCATTGATGATTTCTTTTTAAGAAATATGGCCTACAGAATAATCTTTATTATATGTTTTATCCAGGACATTAAATGATTGTAAAACATGTATCTTCTGATGACCCCTAGTTAAATTCTACAAACGACTATAAGGCTCTTTTTTAGAAATTTTACATTGTAAAAACGTCTCATTTGTATGGTATGACCCCCTAAAATATTTCTCCTTAATACTGCACAGTTTCAGTCCAACTCTACGTTACCTAGCCAGTCTCTTAAATTCAAGCATACTTACTAATTTCAGAGGTCCTTATTGGAAAATCCTCAATTGATGTGTTACAGGGATATCCAATAGTTTCTAAAATAATAAAATTGGATAAAATCACAATGAAAAAGCTGTTAATTATCTTTTTTTCTTTGTATAGAGGGGCTATCATAGGAGGGGAAGAAAGGAACCATGATACCAATGATTGTCATAATGCTTGTTTCATATTTTATGGAATTTTTTTCTGTAGGATTATACAAATTTTATACATTAATGTTGAGATGCCAAATTTGCATTTATACTTTTGTAGAAAATAGGAACTTGGAGAATTTCCTAGATTCCCAGGTATTTGGGTAATTCCATGCTTTTCTTAAATTCCTACTTAAATTTGAGTGTGTTAAGTTTGAGAAATTTGAGGAGTTCCCCAGATTCCCAAGTATTTGGGTAATTCCATGTTTTTCTTAAATTCCTACAGGAATTTGAGTGTGTTAAATTTGAGAAATTTGAGGAGTTCCCCAGATTCCCAAGTATTTGGGTAATTCCATGTTTTTCTTAAATTCCTACAGGAATTTGAGGAGTACCCCAGATTCCCAGGTATTTCCCAAATTTCTTTAAAGGTTGAAGGTGGTATATTTTTAAATTTTGAAAATTTTCCAAAATGATTGAATGATTGGGGAATTTCCTATACTCAAAAAAACCACCTGTAGATTCTACAAAAGAAATTTGGGAATTTCACAGATTCCCAGGTATTTAGGAATTGAATTCCACATATTTTGAGGTATTTGGGGTATTTCCAATTTTGACACTTTTTTAATTGCTGTCACTCCAAATTTGTAAAGTATATTTATCAATCACACTATACTTCACTTTTGCATCTTTGCAAAATTCCAAAATTGAAGCATTCTATAAGAATTATAAATAATTCACTTTTTTTGAAAAATTTGACAGAAAATTAACATTTTGGCAACAAGATATTTTGATAAATATAAAGACAAAAATCAGATACCCATCAGAAAATACTAAATAATAACTTACCAGTGCCTGAAGATCCTCCAATCATAATTGTTGTAAAATCAGGTCTTTTTGGGCCTATTGCCTAATATAATTCATTATTTTAAAAATTAAATCAAGGTTATCTTCAAGATCCAAATAGGAAGGAGGGGGGTGGCACTTGCCAGGCTATACACTTTTTTTTGTAAAACGTGCTGGTTAGACTCTACACTGGGTAGTCCAGACTGGATAGTATTGCTGAATGCACATACAATACAGACACAGCACATGTTGTACCTGATCATGCAATTTTTTAGAGGGAAGTGGATTAGAGAAGGAACAGGGGTAGGGTAGGTCAAAAAAATTCCCTAATGTGCGACACATTTTTTGGAAGCATTTAGGAAATCAGATATCCTTCAATGGTTTATTAGCCTACTGGAGTGATTCAGAAAATGTAAAAATTTTAATGTGAAAATTAAGTTGTTGATACAATATAATGGTTTATAACACTTACAACACATTCTGATGTCAGATTTCCAGGTGCAAAACAGAACAACTCATCTAAATAATTATTGATTATGTTAAATCTAACTCTTGATGAGATAACACCCCTCTACGTTGAAATGGGCATAGGTTTTCTGAACAAACTAGGCTTTTCAAAATGAAAGTAAATAAAGATTAAGCCAGTTAGTAATACTAGCTACATAATAAAATGAGCCCAAGGGGAGACATAGATCAAAAGTAAGTGAATGTTTATACATGAAACATATATTAAGACAAAGACTGTAACTGGAAACAGTATCACATAATATATCATGGAATGAAGCTAGGTTAGAGTCTACGAAGGTGGTCTTCAGCTTAGCATCATCTATGAGGTTGACAAGGAGATGAAGTTTTAGTTGGTTATCTGGGCGCTCTAGGAGGGTTTCTTCTAAGAACCTCGAAGAACCTGGAGGAGAGGACAGAGAATTAGGCAGAGGGCGAGGCAGAGAAAGTGGAGAACTGAACCTAACCCGAGGCGGAGCTGCAGGGGTGAAGAACAATTGGAAGGAGCTTGCCGAGGATGTCCTCTGGTTGGAGGGACTTAAGGAACTATAGCCTTGGTAGAGATTTTTGGTTTGAGCCTGTCTATTGAAACCTTATCTTCCTGAGCTCCTAACTGTAGAGTAAAATATTTGTCATCCTTTTGAAGAACTAGGTATGAACCTAGATACAAAGATTGGAGAGGAGGAGTAGACAAGTCATGACAAACATACATATGGGTTGCAATTTTCAAGGATGCAGGGATTGCAGGAGCTGTTGCACTAACATGGTGACTAGGAGGGGCTGCGAAACTCTGCAGGACGGATCGGATTGGAGACTTGAATACCTCGGAGGGAAACCCTGGAGCATCTAGGAACATACCAGGGAGCATCAAAGGAGAACCATAACAGCTTCCGCAGAGGAACAAGCCTGATCATCCTTTGAAGCAGAACGCAATTCCAAAAGAACCAGGGCTTGATGATGTTTCCAGCCTGAACCTAGTAGTTTGGAACAGAAAGAACTCTTTACAGAATTGTGAAATCTTTCTACCATACCATTACTCTGAGGATGGAATGAGGTTGTCTTTGTATGAGAGATACCAAGGAGCAGGCTAAATTCTTTTCACTAGAAGGAAGTGAAATGTGCACAGTGATCTGAAGTAAGGACCAATGGTAATCCAAACCTGGAAACCCATCCTGAGAGCAGAGCCTAAGATTGATGAGAGAAGAAGGCCATAGTACGATACACCATGGTAAACAAATAATTAAAACTGCCAGAAACTGGTAGAGGTCAAACAAGGTCAACGTGAAGATGCCTGAACCTTCTTCTGGGAATAGTGATTTGTGGAACACTGGAATGAATGTGGGTTCGGATCTTGCTTGTCTGACATGGAAAGCAGGAACAAGTCCATAGGCGGACATCTTTGGACAAATTTTTCCAGACAAAATGTTGAGAGATTAACCTGCAAGAAGCTCAGACTCCAGGGTGAGACAGACCAAGAAGCTGGAGGAACAAGGAGAGAAACAGGAACTAGAGGTCTTGGAACGCCTGTAGAGAGATCAAAGAGAACCAACACTGGGATGGGACCAGTTGCACCCTGAGCACAGATCTTGAAAATAGTTTCTGAACACTGTTCCTGGAGCTGAGCAAGGTTGGAATAATGGATTAACTGAGCCGAGGTCTGAGAAACATTGGAGGAGTGAACTGGAGAAGCTAAACCCTGAGCATGGAGAGAACCGGAAAAACTTAACCTTCAGGGCAGGAACCAGGAGATGCAACCACACAACAGGATGGGAAAGAGCATCAGCCACCATGTTTTCTGAACCAAGCAGGTTTTGGATAGAACTTGTGAACTCCCAGACGAAAGAGAGCTGTCTCTGCTGCCTAACCAACCAAGGCGGAGAAACCTTAACAGAGCATGTGCTAGTGGTTTGAAGTCAGTAAACAAAGTGAACTACCTACCATACAACAGGAACCGGAAGTGACGGATGGCAGAGTAGGCAGCTAGCAGCTCATGGTGGAATGCAGAGTAGTGTGTCTCCAGGTTTGGGAAGCTTTTTATTGTAGAATGCTAGTGAAGCCCAGGACGAGAAGACTCTTTGTTGGAAGACTGCACCAACGTGGGACTCAGGGACATAAACAGCCAGGGAGATTGGAGCTTAGGGAACAGGAATCAGGATGAACCAACCTGTTAACCTGGAGTAGAGCAGATTTGGCACCGCAGGAGAAATTCTTCGGAGAACCTTTCAAAGCTGAGGTCAGAGGGTTAGGAATCCTTGCAGCCTGATGGATAAACTTTCTGTAGAAGTTGATCATTCTAAGGAATCGTTAGAGAGAAGGACATTCTACTGGATGAGGAAACTAAGAGATGGTGGAGCAGTGCTTCTAGAGAGTGTGGAGCCGGAGGCGAATACATGTTGGCAAAGAAATTCCACCTGGTTAACAGCAAAAACACACTTGTCTAGGTTGATGGTGAGGCCGTGATTTCTGCAAAGCCCAAGGACTTGTTTGTGATGATCTTGATGAGGAACCAAATCCTGAGAATAGATGAGAATATCATCCAAGTAGATAAAACAAAATATCTATCAGGAACAGTGACTGTGTTAAGTCTCCTGTAGTCTCCATAGGGGCACCAAAAACCTTCAGACTTCTTAGCGCTATGCAAGTGGCTTGACCATGTGGAACTAGACCTCTGGATGAGGCCTGCAGCCTTCATCTTTGCGAACTCAGCCTTGACAGAGGCCAACTTCTCAGGATCTAAACCTCTTGCCTTTGCAAAAACAGGAGGACCAGGAAAAAGTTGGAAGGTCATGGAACAAACAATGCGAGATTAGAAGCTGTGAAACCATCTGAAGAAAGGATGTCAGGATAATCAGCCAACAACATTCTTGTCTTCTTGGGAACAGACCTCAGGTGAGCACAGAAAGGTGTTGAAGAGGTGTGTGAGGATCCTGTTGATAAAACATCCAGAGAATCTGCGTTTAAAACCTGTTCTCCAACTACTTTGACCAGGAGAAAAAAATTTCTGAGAAAATCTGAACCCAGGATAGGAGTAGTAGCTGGAGCCAGACAAAAACTCCCCTGGAAACTGCAGGAGCCAAACTTGAGAGGGAGTATTTTGTCATCAAAACAATGTAGGGAATCCCCCCCTGCTGTTATCAATCGGGAACCAGCAGGACTGTGAGCAGCCCCAGAAGAGGAACAAGTTGACTGGGGAAAAACAGATATTAAAGCTCCTGTTTGGAGTAAAAATATCTTCCAGAGAGAATCCAGTAGGATTTCCCAACTGAAATTGAGTGAACTTCCTCCTACCTCTGGCCAGCTAATTTCCCGGAACATAAGAACAGGGGCCCTTGATGCCCTGAGCTTCTTCTCCATGAGACCTGTGGTACCAGCACCACCCTGGAGGGCTAGATCTTGATGAGTATGTAGGCCTTGATGAGGCAAGAGGTGGCATCAAAAACATCTTCAACCTCCCGGTTCACTGATGCAGAAGATAAAGTGTTGAGGGCAGCCACTTTACTGTTAGTGCTCTGGGATCCTTGATATCCTCCAGTGTTGCCAACTCCAAAAGAGGGGTCTAGGCCGGAGAGAGGATACAATTAGGCCCAAAATCCAATCTTTAGGCCCATATTTTAGAATTTGGGGCGAAGCCCCCCAACAACAACAGAAATTGGGGGGCGAAGCCCCCCAAATTTTTTTTTGGGCCTAATTTTAAATATTTTACCAAAATACCTAATTTATTGCGACTTTTGATTCAAATATCTTCCAGCAAAAATATCTGAATAGAAAATTAGCCTATGCAACCACATTCAATTTCCATTAAAATTTTTAAATTTTTTTTACAAAATCTGCAACTTTTTGTATTGTTTTATATATATAATACATAATATAAAACAAAGAGAAAATGTTCTCAATTGATATAGATTAGCACGAAGCGACCTGAAAGCTAATAAATTATAATATTTATTTGTATAGAATCCATGATTTGTTCCAGTTTCTACCCAGGGAATAGGTTCAGACATCTCCATATTTTAAACTTTAGTTTACTATATCAACCTTGATATATGAGGTCTGTGAAAAATTCTAAAACTCATGAAGTAATTTCATTCTTACTTTATCCAAACAATGTCTGGCTGTTTTCTTTACCAATTAAGATCAACAATTTTCATTTGGCCCAAAATTAGGCCCACAATTTCCTTAGGCCCAAAGCAATTTCATTTGGGCTGTTTTCTCGTTTTGGGCCTAAAGATTCGGGCGGTTGGCAACACTGATATCCTCCTGGATCAAATGGGAATGAATTTCAGCAGGAAGACAACATAAAAAATATCCCTGAACAAAAACCCATGTTAATGATCTTCTTGAAGCTGGTTTAGCATTTTACTCATCAGGTGGGAGGGCTTCATATCAGCTGAGAAAGGGAGAGAGATGAAGGACTCAAAATGCTGGAAGGAATTCAACTCGTAGAGGTCGAACAAGCTTCCAAGATTCATAGGGCTCCTACGTCGAAGGAGAACAAATCAGGTCTGCTAACTGTTCAGCATCTTCCTTCAAAAGGGCTGCAACTCAATAATAAAACTTGGTCTCACTAGATGTAATGCACTTGATAGCAAACTGTGTGTCGGTAGGAGCGGACCAGGCCTTGGTACTGTTTGGCCAGAAGGTGGGTAGCTTCAAGGACCCAGCTATCCAAATTGCATAAGCAACGTAAACGCATATCATTTTGGCTCCAATTACGCACTTAAAACGCAAATTTACGTAAGACTAGATTTCAAATTAGTGTAAATATCTAATTTTTCTAAAGAAAATATTTTATAACCCAGCTTTAAGTAAAAATATCATGAATTTGTGGAGATGTGTATCATTTTATTTCAGGTATACAAATTGCGTAAAAATAGCCTCAATTTGCGTAATTCCCTAAAACTCTAAATCTAAATTATTTGTGAAAATATCTAAAATTTCCGAAACGGCATGTATTGCATTTTCCAAAAAAATTGAAAAAATAAACTTTTAAAAAGAATTTAAGTTGTCTTTGTTAGCATTAAAATTGCGTAAAAATTGCGCTCTTTTTACGCATATGTTTTGAGTGTTTTAAATATTGAAGAATTGAGTGTGTGCATAGTTCAGAGTGCAGCAATGTTATATTATATAGAAGGCCGTGTGATATGTAGATAAGGGTGGGAAGGGGGGGATAATTGGGCAGAGAATTTACAGTGGTTTTTAGTACCAAATTTCACTACTAGGTGTCTCTATTTGTTTCACGTAAAATTTTAAAAAAGTAAAAAGGATCTGATTAAATTTTTTACTAAAAGTATATCATTTAGAAGTCAAGATTTGGGTTTTAAATTATTTTAAATTTTTTTAAATAAAACATTTTTAATGGAAAATGCACTGAATTTTCTATCAAAAAGTTTTATATAACTTTTAGAACTCATACAAGTATATAGCTTAACGCTATAATCTCTATGTTGAACTGTATTCCGGGTGAATGGAAATAGTTCAGAGAGAGTACCATACCGGTACTCATGAGGGATGGATGGCCTATCTGCATGCATCAAATATTGCATAATTTTTGGTAATTGAGAAAATAAAAATTGCATTTTTGGCATAAATTTGTATAATATTATTACGTAAATTTTATGTCTATTAAAACTAATAAATTTGCGTAGCTAAGTGTGCGATTTTACGTCTTTCATGACATAAAAAGAGCCAAAACCTCTACGCAAAATTTAGGTAAAAATGCAAAAGTGACGCTTAAATTGCGCTCTTTTTGCGCAATTTGGCTAGCTGGGGAGACCAAGTACACAGGGACATCCTGGTCGGTATGGTCCCAAGACTTCATTACAAACCACAGGAGCTGGAACAAAGATGTTGAACCGCCTGTATCTTACTATGCAGAGGGGCTGTGAAGAATACACTGAGCCAGGTGCAATTTCAGCTGACAGTACGGTGAAAAATAAGGGACTTGTTTCCAAACTATAGCTCACCCCTACCCTAGAAACCAGAAGTCGTCCTAAGGATGTCATGAGGTCATTTATTACCTGTGGGACGTCCGAAAATGTCGTATTTTAGGTGTTGAGGACGTTTAATGCAAGGATTGTTACGTCCTCACGACCTAATTTTCAAAGTCGAAATGACGTCAGTTTGGACGTCCAAATGACCAAACTTTTGACTTCCAAATGACCAAACTTTTGACGTCCAAATGACCAAACTTTTGAAGTCCAAATGACCAAACTTTTGACGTCCAAATGACCAAAGTTTTGACGTCCAAATGACCAAACTAGTCATTTATTTATCCTATTTATTAACCACTGAACAGAGCCTAATTTATTCTATTAGTATGGCTACCTTTTAACCCTCCCCCCCTGGTATTACATTTGCACCATAACTGTTCTTCTATTGTTGCTACCCCTACCCCCACCCCACTCGGCACTACCCCTGCATCCCCCTTGTATCACACCATGACCCCCCTCCTGACCAACCTACCCCCCCCCTGAGGTTCATACATTCAATATATCATCCAAATACAATTCATTCATCAATTTATACTTACACTCTAATCTATACCTGCTACAAATGCTGTAGAAAAGAACTTCTATTTGTCACAAAATTCACAATTTACTGACATTGATTTTTCCGAAAACATCAATTAATTCCGTAAAAATTAAAGTTTTCAAAAATGTTATTTTTTCAAATATTTGGGTATTATATCATACAAACCAATTCTTTTGAAAAAAATTATAATATTTAAAAATTTTAGCCATCCAAGGCCAAAAAGTGGCTTTTATTTAAATTTCAGGTAGAGACATCTAGTGGCAAAACTCAGAAGGTTCTAATCTGACCTAATACGACCTAAATCCAACTTCAGGGCACTGGTTAGGTTGTGACCAGTTATGACCAGTTATGACCAGTTATGATCAGTTTGGCAATCCAACCAAGCAAGACCCAATCTGACTTATAGGTCAAGTTATGAACAGTTAGGACCTTAGGTAAAGCAACCAAGTCCGACCTAATCCAACCCAATCCAGTTTGGTCTCTTGACTTAACTCGACCAAATCCGACCTAAGTGGATTGGTCAAGTTAAGACTAGTATGAGACCAGTTAGGTAACTCGACCTAACCCAACCTAACCTGACCAAACACAACCTAGGGGGACTGGTCATGTTCCAACCAGTTATGTCTCCTACCATAACTCAACCAATCATAACCAAATCCGACCTAAGTTGATTGGTCAGGTTAAGACCAGTATGAGACCAGTTAGGTAACTCAACCTAACCCGACCTAACCTGACCAAACACGACCTAGGGGGACTGGTCATGTTCCGACCAGTTATGTCTCCTGACATAACTCAACCAATCATAACCAAATCCTACCTAAGTTGATTGGTCAGGTTAAGACCAGTATGAGACCAGTTAGGTAACTCAACCTAACCCGACCTAACCTGACCAAACAAGACCTAGGGGGACTGGTCATGTTCCGATGAGTTAGGTCTCCTGACATAACTTAACCAATCTCGACCAATTCTGACCTAATTGGATTGGTCAGGTTAAAACCAGTATGAGACCAGTTATTCGGCCTAACCCGACCTAACCTGACCAAACATGACATAGGGGGACTGGTCATGTTCCGGCCAGTCTGGTAATCTGACGTAACCCGACCTAACCTGACCTAACACAACCTAAGGGGACTGGTCATATTGCGACCAATTTGATAATCTGACACGCAACCCGACCTAACCTGACCTATCTCGACTTAATGGGACTGGTCGCGCGACGTTGCTGGTTTCTAGGGTTAGGAAGATGTGGATCAAAAGTAAGTGAACATTTATTCATAAAACATATGTATGTGAAGACAAAGACTGTAACTGGAAACAGTATCACATACTAGATTGTGGAATGAAGCTAGGTTAGAGTCTACAAAGGTTGTTTTTAGCTCCGTTACAAGCACCTGATTTAGCTGAAGTTGAAGTTACTATTGTGAATAAATCTACAATGTCTAATTTATTCCAAAATATAAAACTATATAAAAGCTAGCATAGCTGCAAATAAATTCCTATCTCTGCCCCTTTCTTGTCTTTATCTTCTATCAGAGTTTACAGTTGAAAAGTGGAAAAAAAAACTGTAAAGGAACTAATGACTTAGTTAAAAGTGGCACTTCAGCGAAAAATGGGCTTCCTTGATTCACACCCTTAAAAGCTTTGTCTGGTCAGGAATGCATGAAATATCAAGTATCTTGATATTCAATTGTAGTTTTTCTCAAAAGTGACTTGTGGATTTCCGTTCTCAAACAATTTAGAGGAAACTGTCAAAATTAGGAACATTTGAAGATTGAATAACAATGATATATTCCAAACTATTGATCAGATGATAAAGGTTTAAAGATTTATGCCGTCGTAAATGGGGCATGCACACCTGTAAATGGAAAATCACTCTTAAGTACAACAACAGTTCCTTTAAAGGGAGTGACTGGCAATGTGCGGTAGTTGAATTGAGAATGTAATATTGTGGAGACATTTGTTAGGATTGATTTGAGACTTAAACGTTTTAATGATGTTTAATTACTGAGTTTGAGTGCAAAGTCGACGTTCAAAAATATTCATTTGGGTGGTTACGTTTTGAGAATTGATTTTTTGAAAATTATTAAATAACGACGACAAAAAATGTAAAAAAACCTCTACAGTAAACTTATTAGATGTTTAGAAACATATTTCTCAATTGAAATTTTCTCAATAAATCAATGTTAGAATTAACAATTTCTTTTTCATCATTATATTGAATTTCTAATTCTTTAGGAATTTGTTAACAGATTTCTTCAACTCCTTCAAATGTCGTCTTTTCAATAAAAATTCCAGGAAATCTTTAGAAAATGTTTATGAACAATGAAACGAATAACTGAATAAAATTACTTATGTTCAATGACATGACAATAGTTAATTTTTATTCTTTCAACCTTTTCCTAAACAACTAATTAGTTTGCTGTATAATTACTTTTCTTTGTGGTTTTGAATGATTTTTTAAAAACCGAATCCCAATATCATCCTACAAAAATAAACCATCTATGTGGATTTTAAAGATTGAATTTGCTCTCTTGCTGAGCAAATATGCACTGTAAAAACGTCTTATAGGTCTCAAATGATGCATAACAAATTTTGCCACAGTACTACATTCTCAGTTCAACCTTCATACATTGCCAGTCACTCCCTTTAAAGGCAAAACTACTACCTAGACCCATCTTGGTGTAGATGCATCCATCCTTGCACTCTGCAGGAAGGGTGCTAACATCCATAGTAGTGTTAAAAGTGTAGGTTCCTGAACGACTATCTCCATCACCGGTAATAATCTAATAAATAAAATAACATTATATCAGAGATCGAATACAGCGGTTCAACTGTTCAGTATGTATAAAATGCCTTTTTTTCAACTGCTAAATGTGCACCCTTCAGAAGGTGGGTGGTGAGGAAAGTAAAGGTCGGAGAGTGTTATGAATGCCAGAAACAAGCTTAAAACAATTGATTTAATGAGAATCGATACCCATATTGTATAACATGCGCATAAAATAAACACAGAGTGGGGATGGGGTCTCTTTAAAAACATGAAGGTAGTTGGGGTAGTGAGGGTAGTTCCCATACTGATTCAGCTTCAAGGGTGGAGGTGGGGTCTCTCTAAAAACAGACGGGGTAGTTGGGGTAGTAAGGTTACCGTCTGTTTTTAGAGAGACCCCACCCCCACTCTTGAAGCTGAATCAGTATGGGAACTACCCTCACTACCCCAACTATAACCTTCATGTTTTTAAAGAGACCCCATCCCCACTCTGTGTTTATTCTATGCGCATGGTATACAATGGGTGCACATTTCTTAGTCGGAAAAAAGGCATTTAGTAGGGCAAACCAGCAGAAAAGCAAAATTAATATTATAGAAAATATATGTCCATGGAAATCTGGTGTGAAGTATCTAAATAGTTTAAATAAGCCCCTCCCCCCCCCCCCGAGGCCCTACATTTATTTTTATTCCTCCCCTTACCCCTCTCTTTAAACAATCAAAATATATATTTTTTATACTTTTCCCCTTTTTCTTCACTGCCTTCTCCGTTTTTTTTAATTTCTTTTTGTTTCGTTTATTGAATTTAAAGTTTTAATCAATGATAAAATGCATAATTTGTTCACAAAATAGCCCCTTAAAAACAACCAGCGATGGCTAGAGAGATCCTGGCTATTAGAAAGACAATTCAGGCGAATTTTATATCTATCTATCTACCTTTCTTGGACAGCAAGAAGTTGTGGGTGTGGTTATTTCCTCAGATGTTGCTGTCTTCAAGATTCCAAGAGAAAGAACTAAAGCTAAGAAAAGAAGGTGTGTGTTCATTTCTGAGTTTAGTTTTGGACTAAATATATAGTCTAAATGACAAAATAATGAAAACTCTACATCTGGTAAAACATTTTTTATTACTTCATTATTATTAATATTATTACTTAATTTCCTATGATTAATTCCATCTCCCAACCAACACGGGGAAGCGCCAGCTAGCATGCAAAATTGGTGGGATGTCCCTCCCTGAAAAATTTGGGGCAAAACTTAAGAGCGCATGCACATTTCAGTTTTTAAGAATTAATTTAATCAAATTATTTTATTAACGAAGTATATCAAGATTAAAACGAAGATAACACATAATTTTCATTAAATGACCAAACATAGGACAAAACAAACAAAGGACAAGACAAACTGGGAAAGACAAACATAGGAAAAGACAAACATAGGAAAAAACAAACATGGGACAAGACAAACATGGGACAAGACAAACATAGGACAAGAAAAACGTATGATAATACAAACATAGGACAAAAAAAACGTAGGACAAGACATACATTGGACAAGACAAACATAGGATAAAACAAACATGGGACAAGACAAACGTAGGACAAGACAAACATAGGAAAAGACAATTATAGGATAAGACAAAAATAGGACAAGACAAACAAAGGAAATGACAAACATAGGACAAGACAAACATGGGAAAAGCCAAACTTAGAAAAAAAACATAGGACAAGACAAATATAAGACAAGACAAACAAACGACAAGACAAACGAATGACACGTCAAACATAGGACAAAACAAATGTAGGACAAGACAAACATAGGACAAGACAAACGTATGACAAGACAAACATAGGACAAAAAAACGTAGGACAAGACATACATAGGACACGACAAACATAATACAAAACAAACATGGGACAAGATAAACGTAGGACAAAACAAACATGGGACAAGACAAACGTAGGACAAGACAAACGTAGGACAAGACAAACATAGAATAAGACAAACATAGGACAAGACAAACAAAGGGCAAGACAAACATGTGACAAGACAAACATGGGACAAGACAAACAAAGGACAAGAAAAACGTAGGACAAGACAAACATTGGACAAGACAAACATAGAACAAGACAAACATAGGACAAGACAAACAAAGGGCAAGACAAACATGTGACAAGACAAACATGGGACAAGACAAACAAAGGACAAGAAAAACGAAGGACAAGACAAACATAGGACAAAACAAACATGGGACAAAACAAACGTAGGACAAGACAAAAAAAAGGACAAGACAAAAAAAGGACAAGACAAAAAAAAGGACATGACAAACATAGGACAAGACAAAAATA
The DNA here is from genome assembly GCF_000591075.1 of Eurytemora carolleeae. Lineage (NCBI taxonomy): Eukaryota > Metazoa > Arthropoda > Copepoda > Calanoida > Temoridae > Eurytemora > Eurytemora carolleeae. The sequence continues at coordinate 184,259 of NW_019396078.1, read as the reverse complement.
GGACAGGAAAAACATTGGACAAGACAAACAAAGGACATATAAACATAGGACAAGACAAACATAGGACAAGACAAACATAGGACAAAACAAACATGGGACAAGACAAACGTAGGACAAGACAAACATAGGACAAGACAAACATAGAACAAGACAAATATAGGACAAAATAAACATAGGGCAGACAAACATAGGACTATAGAAAACATAGGACAAATTTACTCAAGAAATTAGTTATAAAAAAATGAAAACATTTTTATAAATATAAAGAGGATAAACTTATTAGGTACAGGGGAAATACAGTTTATCTAGACATTTTAAAGATTACAACGGTGTGAAACAAGGAGCAGTTTCCTCTCCTTTCCTATTTTGTATATACATGAACAAATTGATATCAAGGTTAAGAGTTTATTGCACTGGATGTCAACTTGGAGGAGTTTCCCTGGGCATATTAATATATGCAGACGACATTATATTGCTTGCTCCTAGTGTAAACGGTTTACAAAATATGGTGAATGTATGTGAACAATTTGCAAACTTATTTTCAATGAAATCGAGTACTAACAATGTAGTTGAAAAGTCCAAGACTAAGTGTATAATTTTTACAAAATATCCAATCGTACTTAAAAAAATTTGCCCATTTATCTTAATGATGTACCATTACCAGATATTGATTATGTAAAAAATCTTGGGTGTCATAGATATTTTTTGATAAATCTTTTAAAATCTGTTCAAAGGTATTATTAATTTTAAATTTTTGTCTGTTGAATTGTACAAATTATTTAAATTGTGTACGTTCACGAAATGAATAAATGAACAAATTAATAAGACTGAATTTAAAAAAATACATACATACATATTTAGATTTTAAAGTTCTTTTTTCATTGAATCAGATTTCTTGCGCATAATTATCATTGTCATAATTACTCTTAGCTGAACATTATCATACCTGAGCTGAAAACTTTAGAATGGGGGATATTGGGATTAATGCTTGATCCTCTCTTTTTGATAATCTCAAGATCAACATAATCTTGCAAGATTATCTTAAAAGCGTATGAAAAACAATAAAAAAAATATTTAATCATCTGAGAAACTGTAGCAGCCAATCAAAGAAAAGTGGGCAACCAATGAGAGAACAGAAATATTCTCATTGGAGAAAACAATTAACGGATATCCAAGGAGAGAGAAAAACAGTGGATTAGGACTAAAATGAAAAGTTTCCACAGTGGATATTCGGATCATGAAGTCAGGATTAAAGTTTATCCATTCTAAAGTTCTCAGCTCTGAGCTGGGAACTTTAGAATGGGATATCATTAATCCCGATCTGTTAATTAATATAGAGATTATTAATAACATATTGAGAACAAGCCTTATTTGATCTCGAGATTAAGAAAAAGAGTGGACCAAGCATTAATTCCGATATCCACCATTCAAAAGTTCTCAGCTCTGAGCTAAAAACTTTAGAATGGTGGATATTGAGATTATTGCGTGATCCTCTCTTTCTAATATCGAGACTAATCTAATCATGTACTTGTATCCTGAAAAGTGTATAAAATTCAACCAATCAGAGTCGCGTATATGAAGCCGATAAATTTGAAACTTTGCGCGCCATTTAAGATTATATACAGAAATGGGAAGAACTCGCTAATTTAGAAAAACCGGTTTTTGATTTCTCTCTGCTATATCCATTATCCAAGAATGAATGGTTTAAGAAGAAAATCAAAAGTGTGCTCATTGGTTACTCAGATTTAGTAATCGGGATTAAGGATATCTCATTCTATAGTTTTCAGCTCTGTTCTGTTTTCTCTCATGTCCTCATCCTTCTATTTATTTAAAATTATGTTCATCTATGATTGAAATATATGCTTCCCATCCTATTTAACAGAGACGTATCAGATTGTATTCGGAGCGTGTTGCAGGCTCCATTCTCAACTATAGTTTTTTTTTTAACAATTATGATTTTTTTCCCGCGGATTTGAAAGATTTTTTTTTATGAAATTATTATGACTTGTTTTTACCTTGCTTGTCTCTGTGCTATGTTTGTATATTTTGAAAATTATTGACATTGGTGTGTGTGTAAAAAACACGATTATTGTTTGATTAATTAGATGGATCTTTTGAGTAAGCATTCAAAAACGATGAAATAGACCGCATTTGTTGGGTGTTTGTTCGTTTGTTTGTCAGACCATAACTCAGAAACCTCTGGACCGATTTGCCTCAAATTTTGATTGGGGACCTTGGGAGGCCTACGGGAATGTTATTAGCTTGATTATAGGATTCTAAATTGAGTGGGTCGATTTTTATAGCGAAAAGTTAGTTTCCCGGTAAAATCGCTCAAGTGCGGGTAAATGGCGGGAGTAATTATGAGTAACCTGGGCAACATTATAGAAGAGAAGAAATTAAAAAATTTCGTCAGATTAAATTTTTCACTATTTCCGTTTCGCTCGTGAAAAAATAATTCAGATTTAGGATTTAAAATAATTCTTAAGAGTACGAAGAAACAGGTGTCACTTGCCTGTTAAACTATAGATTTTTATGACATTTTTAATTAAAATCTTAATTAAGATCTTTACATAATTAAGTTAGTACTTTAGATTGAAAATTGCATTTTTACAACACAAATGGAAAATAACCAGAAAATTAAAAAGCAAAAATACAACGCAGTAAATGTGCTACTTAAATTTAACTTTGGGCAACAAATTTTGCTTTGACTGAATTCGATATAAAAAAGTAATAAAAATGAACCAATTCCTGTAAAAGATTTAGGTAAATTGCTGATGACACATAAATTTGACAAAATTACCATAAGAGCGTGTAATTTTAATTATTAATATTTATCAGAAACTATTTCGTTTGCTTTCAGATTTGTACTGCGCGTTTTTTATCACTAAACACTCAAAAATGAGAAATGTTATTGTTTTTAATTTAAATCTACGGAAATTTACACTTAATATCTTCGGACCAACAAAAAATTCTCATAAGCTGAAAACTTTAGAATTTGGGATATCGAGATGGATGCTTGATCTCTCTTTTTATTAATCTTACATTATTTATCCAGGAAAGTATGTAAAATGCACCAATCAGAGTCTCGTTTTTAGAAAGATTTGAGAGCGATTAATGAGATTTAGCAATCGGGATTTTAAGGGTATCCAAGTTTACAGCTCAAATTTCTATAAATAATACATTATCCTTGATGAATATATTCAGTTTCCGACGACAGTTAGTTTCAATAAATAAAATATCTTTTTGGTAATTAACTTACCTTGCGCCTGTCATACATGATACATTTTAAAATATTTGAAGAAAAAATCACGGATTTTTTGTTTTATTTATTTAAATTTTTATTTCCACAAGTGATCATTTCAATTAATAATGAAGGAACTTAAAATGTCCACTTCTGAATGACTAGTTCACCGTTTCTTTTTGTCTTTATTTGGAAAAAACAATTTTAAACTTTTAAAGTGTTTTCTATTTTCGAAGAACTACATCTTGTAACCAGAAGATTTTGCTATGCAAACTTTGTGTCAATACAATCTTTGTTTGGGATGATTAAGGGACGTTTTCAAGACCGAAAGGAAATGACATTTGTTGATGTTACCTAGTATGCACATTTTCAGAACGGTCTAAAACTTTTTAATTAGACAATTTTTTTGTGAACGACCCTTTTTTCAATCTTTCTTCAGTAAAAACTATTGTTTTTAAAAAAATTTTTCGCTGGTTTTTGCAAACGATCGTGTTTTCATTTCTCTGAACGATCCAAGTCGTTTGTCCATAGTTTAAGGTTTATAACGATACCTTCGGTTCACAAAAAAGTAAGTTCGTTTACAAAAACGATGCACATCTCTAGATAGAGAATGGTTCACATAGCAAATGGATCAGATAAGGAAAAAATCCAAAAACTAATTAGAATAAATAACTTGCATCTATATATATATATATATAAAAAATTTCAGCCTATTCGGTCTAGCCGCTTGGTCGGCCAGAGGGAACACATATATGAAAGTCTTGTTTTATTATATAGATTTGCTTGTAACTGTCTGTTTGTCTGTTTGTCTGTTTGTTTGTATTCAATAATCGTCTAAACGGCTAAATTTGTTCCTTTTAAATTATTGATTGTTTCTAGTTTTTACAAATTCATGTCTAAAAAGGGATATTTTGCAAAATTTATTATTTATAAACTCTCTTAAATGAGCTTTCTTAATTGTTCCATTTTAATTTTAACAAGTTAAACCTGTTAAAACTTATATCTAGACATCTAGATGTGTATGCAAGGAACTAAATATTTCTTGTGTATGTATATATATTATTGAATAGGTCTACAAAATCGTTTAAAACACTATTCCTGAACCCCATCACCTTTGGGGGGGGGGGAGGATTCTATCTACCCTATGCATTACAAAAAGTGCAAAAAATCCTTTAAAATACTATTCCTTAAATCTATAACAGTTGGGGGAGAGGGGTGTTTTCCAGCCCCCCACCCCCTGTGTTTTTTTCTAAATAAAAACAGCTGACAATGAAACTTCTTCACTTTTTAACTTCATAGTCTATCTATCTGTCTGTATAATACTAAATGCTTGTATGTATTTTAAATTAATCCTATGTTCGTGGTGGTTAAATTTGTTTTTTCATTGACAAACACTGAATAGATGTATCCGGGTTTCAGACCATAATCCATTCTTTACACCCTGATATATATATATATCTGTCTTGTTGGTTTGCATATTTTCATCTAATAAACAGACCTAAGAATTAATTGAAGAAGAAGCAGCGTCCCACTCACATATATATTCTGATCTTTATATTCTAAGTAGTTTGGGATCCCAGTGCTGCTGCCCAGTTTACTAAAATGTACTCCCGCCGTTTACCCGCACTTTAACGATTTTACCGGGAAACTAAATTTTCGCTATTAAAGTCGACCCACTCAACTTTGAATTCTAAACCCAAGCTAAGAACATTCCCGGGGGTCTCCCGAGTTCCTCAATCAAAATTATAAGCAAATCGGCCCAGGGGTTCATGAGTTATAATCGGACAAACAGACAAACAAACATTGTTATATCCAGGGTGTCCAAATCAACATGGTTATATTCAGGGTGTCCCAATCAACCAATCAACATGGTTATATCCAGGACAAATTTTAAAACGTCTTTGGTTCGCGAATTCCACTTAAAAAATTTGATAATTTAAACTGGTATTCTCGGTAGCACCTTCTTAATTGAGATAATAAGAAATTCGTCCAGATTCTAATTTATTAAACAACAACGAAATATTTCAAATGTTTGATATCTCCGTCAAATTTGAAGATACAATTAGGGGAAGACCAGACCGCATTTTTAAGATCTCATTAGAAGACCCTTGGTCTTTGTCATTCATTAACTTATTTTCAAGTGGTCTGTGAATTCCCATGTTTATTGGGACACCCTGTATAAACAGAGCCCTGTAATTTACAACATAAGTTTAAGATTAAAGAAATCAACAAGCCTTATAATAAAAGGGAAAGTGTAGCATGCGGAGTGCAGGAGTTTTGGGGCAGTTATGGCTCATATAGATAGATAGATAGATAGATAGAACGCTAGAACGATAGAACGACAGAACGATAGATAGATATATAGATAGATAGATAGATAGATAGATAGATAGATGGACAGATAGATAATGGATGGATAGATAGATAGATAGATAGATAGATAGTTAGAACGAAAGAACGACAGAACGATAGATAGATAGATAGATAGATAGATAGAACGATAGAAAGACAGAACGATAGATAGATAGATAGATAAATAGACAGATAGATTGATAGAACGATAGAACGACAGAACGATAGAAAGATAGATAGATAGATAGATAGATAGACAGATAGATAGATAGAACGATAGAACGACAGAACTATAGATAGATAGATAGATAGATAGATACATAGATAGATAAATAGATAGACAGATAGATAGAGAGAACGATAGAACGACAGAACTATAGATAGATAGATAGATAGATAGATAGATAGATAGATAGATAGATAGATAGATAGATAGATAGATAGATAGATAGATAGATAGATAGATAGATAGATAGATAGATAGATAGATAGATAGATGGATAGATAATGGATGGATAGAATTTTAGAGACCCCACCCCTTTTTCAGAGTTTATTTGATATTTGATTAAATTATACATTTTTGTTTCTAACATTTTAATTTATTCTTATTTTACAAATCTTGCATGAAAATAATTTAGTATTTTTTTACAATTTTCTAATCTTTTTTCTTCTTTTTCTTTTTCTTTTTATCCTTTTTCTTTTTTTTCTTTTTCAATTTCTTCTTTTTCTTCTTTTTAGATTTAGTTTTATGTTTCTTGCTCTTCTTGGTTTTCAATAATTTCTTAAATGCATCTTCAAATATTTTCTTTCCATTTTTCATTTTAGCTTTCTTATTAAAAACATCTTTTGGGCAAATTCTAAAACAAATTTTGTTTAAATTACAAATTTTATGAATATGACAGAATTGTTTCAATTGTTTAAATTTGTTAAAAGAAAAAATTAAGATAACACTTTCATAAAAAAACTAATCAATAAATGAGACATATGATTATTATTAGACAATTCGTGGAATTCAGCTTAACCTGATATTTCATGGGATTAAACTTAACCTGATATTTCTAGGATTCAGCTTAACCTAATATTTGGTGGGATTCAGCTTAACCTGATATTTCGTGGGATTCAGCTTAACCTGATATTTCCTGAGATTCAGATTAACCTGATATTTGGTGGGATTCAGCTTAACCTGATATTTGGTGGGATTCAGCATAACCTAATATTTGGTGGGATTCAGCTTAACCTTATATTTGGTGGGATTCAGATTAACCTGATATTTCTAGAATTCAGCTTAACCTGATATTTCACGGGATTCAACTTAACCAGATATTTCCATAGATAAAGATAGATTGCGCATAAGACGACATTTTTCATCTTGAAAGATATAAATGTAGAGAGATGTTTTAAAGATATTCCTATTCACGGCCCGCTTATAGATATGATTCTATCTATCTATCTACACTGAACTCGGCCACAGTACAAATTTTATTTTGGTAATTTTTTCCATGGGCCTACCAGCTGATATAGCAAACCGGACCCTAGATTTGTTGTGTTTATTTTAGGGGCATATTTATGTTTTTTTTAATGTTTCTTTTATACAATTTTTTATCTTTTATTATTCAAAATAGATTTTTTTTTGTTTACAAAGAATTAATATCTGAAGGAAAGTTCAGGGTCCATAGAGTAGGAAAGTTGTACAGCTGTGTTGATAAACAGTGGGCCCTGTGATGTATGAACATGAGGTACTGCAGTGTAATATCATGTGAAAATAATA
>NW_019396078.1:108415-176893 GCF_000591075.1 Eurytemora carolleeae | reverse complement strand
GTACACTTGTCAGATTGGGAAAATTGATTTTGAATTTCCAATATTGATGAATGACTAAGTTGGAGTGTAACAAAAACTGGGCTTTCCAAAATGCGGTCTTCGTTTTTTTCTTCAAAATTGACGGAGATATTTAATCCTTTAAAATGTTATTGATTTTGCAGATTTGAATTTTAGAAATCCTGAGACTAGTGTTTATGTGTCAGAAGTTAATACTGGAAATATACTAATTTGTGTTTACTGAATAATGCCTTGTGGAACAAAGACAATCAAGAAGTTTAGACTTGATTCACATGTTTATTGGGACACCCGAATATGGCTATAATGTTCACCATAGACTGGAAAGGGGGGGGGGTTAACGCCACCCCATAACCTCTCATTGCAACCCTATAACTGAACTCTAAGGCAATACATAGATTCAGCCCCCCCCCCCAGCCTTTATAGGATTAAGCTGAAGAAAAAAATATGAATCATTCCCACTGTATACTGTATAGTCCTGCGTAACTTTCAAGGGTGGGTGGCATTTATAGTGTTATTCTTAGAAGAACGGGCTTCGCCCCCCCCCCCACCTTCTTACTCTTAGTCAATAATATATTTATTATTTTGAATCCTCAGTATTAATTAAGTTAAAGCCTTTAAAAAGGTCGGGGGGCAACGATAATTAAGCTATCTTTGAAATAAAGTTTAAACATTGAAAACTACACAAGGGACTTAATCAAACCATCCCCCGCACCTTCTAAAATTCAGTGGAATATAACTGTTTGGCTATATAAGAAAGAAATTATGCAAGAGCTGGTCCAGGGTCCATTGTCTGCTAGAACTCCAATGTACTGCATAACACCCCACCCAGAAAATTACATCGAAACTCGTCTATGATCCATCCATTTTATTATATATCCGTGTTCCTATTATATAGATTAACTAGGTCGGTTGTGAACATTTGCTGTTCTTATGTCATTGAGTACTTGTGGTGTACATGAGTTCTGTAAAAAGAAATTTAAGTTAGTTTAGTCCTTCTCATGTCCTTCTTCAATTCTTATTCAATTTCTTGGATTTAGCTTAACCTGATATTTGGTGGTATTCAGCTTAACTTGATATTTTTAGGATTCAGTTTAACCTAATATTTGGTGGGATTCAGCTTAACCTGATATTTCTAAGATTCAGTTTAACCTAATATTTGGTGGGATTCAGCTTAACTTGATATTTCTAGGATTCAGTTTAGCCTAATATTTGGTGGGATTCAGCTTAACTTGATATTTCTAGGATTCAGTTTAGCCTAATATTTGGTGGGATTCAGCTTAACTTGATATTTCTAGGATTCAGTTTAGCCTAATATTTGGTGGGATTCAGCTTAACTTGATATTTCTAGGATTCAGTTTAAACTAATATTTGGTGGGATTCAGCTTAACCTGATATTTGTAGATTTATCCTTGAGGCAAGTCTTCTTATTTCTCTCTGCACTCTAAAACAATCAATGTGTATTTCTGATGTTGATAAAAACCAAACAATTTTACCAGTACAGTGATAACCAGAAAACACTGAAGACGATGAATGATGTTGTTACAAAGCAAATAGTTTTATTGGATATTAAATCCCTTTTTTAGTCATTAATTGTTCTGTCAACACTGCACAGTTTTTGAGTCTCATGCTCATTGGACTTTTAAAATTTATAATTTGATTATAAAAGTTGTGATAATGATGATAATGCAAATACCTTTATCGCATTATTGTCTCCAGAGATAATATCTGTTACATCTAAATTTAAAATTTAAATAAATGAAAAATTTAATTAAACGACCATTAGGGACAACATTTGTAGTTTAGTGTTCCTTATTTCAAAAGAATTTGGAATAACATAATTATTTTGAGTTTATATAGAGTTCTAAATAGAGTTTTAGATTGAGTTTTATATAAAGTTTGAGTTTTGAAAATTTTATAAGACTTTTAGGAAAATTTTTGAGTGGTATTTTACTTCATATGTTCCTAATTCCAAAAATTTTGGAATCATGATCATTTTTAAATAGGTGAACACTCTCTTCACTATCAACCCCGGTTCATTTAACGTACAGGTCTGATTTTCAGAAGTTCCTACGTCACAGATTGTTTGTAGTTGTACCGACCCGACCATAGCAAACGGGCAGTTGCCCAATGAGTTATGCGCGCTTGACGCGTTGAATTACAAGCAAGAGAGAGAAGTATATAGTTTATATTTTAGAGTTAGGATTGGTTAAGACACTTAATGGGCCGAGCGACAGACAAGTGGCCAAGCGCTGTGGTTAGGACAGGCTACTGGGCCGAGAGTCGCGGCAAGAACAGGCTCTCCTCTGTCTTGTAATTCAACACGCCATGCGTGTAACTCCTATGGGCTTCTGCCTAGAAAATGGTGCTGTCTCGGGCTGGATTTTATTTGTGCTATGTAAATAATAAACAAATTACCAAGACTGCAGAATTCCTCCCTGCTGGCAGCCCGCATAAAATCCTCTATTGTCGTGTAGTATTCCTCTCCTGTCTTATTAAGGAACTATCAACGTAATTTTAAGCGACCCTCTGGCATATCCTATTCACAACAGTACCCTCTGGCATATCCTATTCACAACAGTACCCTCTGGCATATCCTATTCACAACAGTACCCTCTGGCATATCCTATTCACAACAGTACCCTCTAATCATCAAGAATAGTTGAGATATCCAATTCTTTGTTTAACTGAAAAATTGTTTATTTTCGACTTTGACAATGAAGAATATTACCAGATTTCAATATTTTTAAGATAGGAAAAAGACGATATTTTTCTCATTGTTTCTCAGACAGAGGTGTAAAGGATACCGTTGTGCGTCGGACATGCCACTTTTTTGAATAAAGGATCTTTTGAAATTACGTCTATATACAAAATGTTAAGACAACAATTTCGCATTTTTTTCACGAAAGCTTTCTTTGGCTAGAAACCATAAATTGCAAATCCTATCAACTTTATTTAAAAAGGTTCTTTCATCAGAGTGTCCTTGGAATTAATTATACTTAAAAAATCATCGGAGAGTTTCTGTAAAAACGACTTGCAAACATTTTGAATTTTGAAACATTGAGATTTCTTCCATGCAATTGCGTATCAACTGTATATTCGCAATAGTTTCTCCGAAAATTACACTTTGAACTTTGAAGTCTGGATGGGTCACTTAAAATTACGTTAATGATTGGTTTCCAAAATCTAGATTATTCGCTAGGCTCAGAACAAATAAAATTTAACTAACCAGACACGTGTCCAATGCAAAGCAGAAAGAGTTTCTCAATTCCAACATCTAAAAAATAAAGTTTTCGCATAATATTAAATATTTTCTTTTTTATCACCCCCCCCCCCCCACGTGACATCCCTTATTTCTTCGTTGTCGATACTCGCGGGTTTTACTAAATACTATAGTTCTTGGAGAAGAAACCGCAATAAAAAAATGATATTGTCCATTTTCTCAAAGATTTTGTTTGTTTGTGTGTTTTTCTCAGGATTTAGGTTTTTTTGCTTTTAATCGTTCCTTTCCAAGTGTGACATATATGTACATTCATTTATACAAAATCATAAAAGATACTCATTTATACAATATATAATTATGTATTTGTTTTACCATATCTGTTTGGTTGGATTGGATTTTATGATTCTCCATAGCGTTCACGATTGTTTTCCCACCAAAGGGGGTTACTGTAATTAAAAAATACATTTATTTACATTATTTTCAAATTTCTTACGTTTTTTAATAGTCATAATTGTTTTTTTTATAATTAACGTATTTAACTGTACTTGGTAAAGGCATTGAACGGGCAGCCAAAGTACTGTATCGCCCGACCATCGGGTAAACAAAGCAGACACTCAATATGACTAACCGCGCCAGTGCAGCAAGGTTGACGCGGTCAGACTTTAGGTTGAATTTACTTTTACGGAAGGGTCAGAAGTGCGTGATTGAGTCTTTGCCACAAACTCAACCTTTTTAATCCATGTATTTTTAGTGTTTACAGCTTAGATTTTTTTGATCTAACAGAATTCATAATTTAAAATATCTAAGATCTTTAACAATCAGCTGCAAAGATATAGGGATTGATTTGTTTAGAGAACCGACGCGATTTCTTTATTATCAATTTTCATGATAATTAAAAAAAAATGAAAAGTATGGTTGAACTAGTTATGTTGCAGTTTTACTATACTTCACCAAAATTAGCCATAAAAGCAAATAGTTTATAATAAAAACTCACGATAAATTTACTAATTCCAATTTCCGGCGAACCAATCATATTATACTCTGTAATGTTTTAATTTAAATGTATTATCTTCCTGATTTTGTATTGAACTCTAGCCTAACAAGTCCAGTGAACTGATCCTTGAAATAAAAAAGTTTTTTAGATAAAATTATCATTAGTTTTATTTTTGTTGTTTTTATTATTAATATTATTAAATATTTTAAGTATAAAGTTATGGTTTTTTTTCAATCACCGATAAAAACAAAAATGACCTAAAATTGTCTCAATCAAGGCCCTTGAATGAGACTAAGATTTCAATCGAAATCGTTTCGGAAAAATGTTCGCCAAAAATTTCATTTTTTTCAATTCTTAATAGAAGATAAATGAGAAAATCAGCAAAATTCTATTTGCAAAACAGATTAATTCGAAATGTCGCAAAAAAGCGAGAAAAAAAAATATTAAAATGGCGAAATTATCTCACATGTTTTTTGTCTTCACGAAATTCCGAATGTTTTTTGCTTCCTTTCGCAAGATTCATATTCGCGAAAAATGCGAAATTTCGGGAATAACACTTGCAGCGAAATATGAAAGAAAATTTTTGCGAACTTTTTGTTCCTTGGAAACCCTAGTCACGGCTCATGGTGATCTACCTTTCCCGTTAAACAAAGGTTATCGTTATAGAAAATTGTTCAATGCATGTTTAACAAAAAGGACCAGTAGAAAAATCATGTTTTCCTACAATTAAAGTGCTGTTGTACATGCCAACCTACATTAATCGAGCACATGCGCACATTTGTGTTTATTCCAAACCTACATTAATTGAGCACATGTGCACATTTGTGTTTATTCTAAACCTACATTAATTGAGCACATGTGCACATTTGTGTTTATTCTAAACCTACATTAATTGAGCACATGTGCACATTTGTGTTTATTCCAAATCTACATTAATTGAGCACATGTGCACATTTGTGTTTATTCTAACTACATTAATTGAGCACATGTGCACATTTGTGTTTATTCTACACTTCTCTGCATCAGGACATAGGTTGGTTGCATCAGAACTAAACAAAAATATTGCAGATTTTTTAGAAGAACAAAATATGTAATTTTTGGGAAGGCCCCTCTTTTTTTCAGCAGCGAATCATCGGTTATTCTATCTATTTATCTATCTATGTGTAGTGTTTACAATAATTTCGGTTTCTTCGTTCTTGCATATAAATTCTCTGGGTCAATATTTGGCACAAAGTAAGAACAAGAAATGTTTTTTAATTGTTAAAATAAAACATCTGCTTTTCTATACTTTCTATATATATTTTGAGCCGGAGAGAAAATATATGCAAAAAACGAACAATAAACGAACCAAAAATAATAATTGTTTTTTGGTTCCGTTTCCATATTTTTGGGATACATAATACATATGTATATTGCAAAGTTTAATAAAAGCAAACTTTTAAATTGAAAATAGTTTTGAAATGTGAATGTCTTGAATTTTTATATTTATGAATAAACTCAGAAAAAAAAATCCAGGAAAAAGTCAAATTAAAATTTATCAAAAATATTCTAAAAAAAGAGAAAAAAAAGAGGATAAAATATCACCCTCATCGAGCAATCTGTAATTTTAACAATTTTCCTGTAAAGATAGATTGTAATGGCAACCTAGAAATCGTAACAGGTATTTCAGAATAAAGTTTAACCTTATCAATTTTTTTTCTTTTAACACTGGTCTTCCTTTCGTGAAAACATCCAGGTCCCAGCTAAAATAGTTATTAACGTTTTAATTTTATAATTTAAAAATTAAAGTTTTTCAGAAAATTTTGTAATCTGAACTATTCATATAACTAAAAATAAAATTAATTTTCTTCATTTCATAATTTGTACCATTACATTCTAAAACTATTTAATTTTATAATTTCAAGATTTCATATTTGGTCTAAATTTTTGTAAAGTTTATAATATCTTTTTTTCTATTTTATGATTTTCCTTTTATTTAATCAATTTTTCTTTAAAATAACTTGAAACTTTAAAACTTTCATCAGGAGAATACTTTGAAATTTTTTTTACCGATTCTTTTATTGAAAAACTTACGTGTTTGCGCAGCATTTGAAGAGGCCACCTTGTTTCTTACAATCTTTAGCATATTTTCCAGTCTCAGCTTTATAACAGTCCAGCATAGACTTAACAATATTTATATGTTTAGCATATTTTCCAGTCTCAGCTTTATAACAGTCCAGCACAGACTTAACAATATTTATATGTTTAACATATTTTCCAGTCTCAGCTTTATAACAGTCCAGCATAGACTTAACAATATTTATATGTTTAACATATTTTCCAGTCTCAGCTTTATAACAGTCCAGCATAGACTAAACAATATTTATATGTTTAACATATTTTCCAGTCTCAGCTTTATAACAGTCCAGCATAGATAAAACAACATTTTTATCTTTATTTTAAATACAAAGCAAAGCGTGCTTAAATTGTAAAGATATTACATAAAGCTCGCCAAAGAGAGAGTTGTAACAAAACAAATGATATTTACGTTTTCTCTCTGGTTAAAATAGAATTCGTAGTACATCCCAAAGGATTACCATTTGAAACCAGAGGTCGTTTTCCTGTCGAGTTTGGGAATATGTTTGAGATTCCACGGGCAACGTCGGCCACTTCTTAATTTTTTAATTGTAATATAAAACCCTATTTCTTTTATATCTTTGTAACCCGTATATATACATTATTTAGTTCCTTAACCCTAGTTACGGTCAACTTATTTACCTGTACCTTTTTATATCTAAATATAGACAGTTTATTTACGGATCGTATATAACTGTATAGGTAGAGAGGATAGAGTTTGTGATAGATTGACACAGCACATTTAAGCTGATAAAGACTAAGGAGGAGTTCAGGCATTTTCTACATAATGATATCCAAAAAAATGAATTGATTTAATTGAAAGGGTTTAGGACGAAAAATTATAAAAATATGCACTTTGTTGAAATTTATTTTTCATGGCTTTAATGGATGTGCATTGGATTTAAATGGTTCGGGGTTTCGTGCACTTCGTAAAGGAATTGAGTTTTTGCCACAAACTCTAATTTTCTAATACAAATATCTTAATGTCGTAGATCTTAGATATTTCAATCTATGAATTCTGTTCAATCAAATATCTAAGTTTGAAATATCAAAGGTTTACACCATTAAGTTGCAAAGATATAGGGAGGCAAAAATTTTAAAGACCCAATTCCTTTAAAAAGCTCAATTTTGTTGCTAATAATTTTGAATAATTTAAGGATGTTCTCAAAAAACTACAAAACATTGTTTAAACATGAAGATTACCCCTCTTTTAAATACCGAGAACACTCCATTTATGCCAAAGAAAATTCTTTGTTTTCTGAAAACTGTTTGACAAATATGTATAATATCTTACCCCACTATTATCCCCAGCAACTCCGGCAAAATCAACTCCGTACGTTTCTTTCCAGTGTTTCTTCAGATCCTTCCCAATCATTAATTTCATAACATCGGGATCTTCAAAATTTAAAAACCTCTTGTCAAACGGAATTGTTAAAACCTGAAATAAACGTTTAATCCAATCAGGAAATGAAATTAATCCAACATAAATTAAATTTTCAAAAGAATTAATTTAAAAATGATTTAAATTTTGTGTCTACACCTAACAAATAAATTAACTTTTATAACTGTATTAACTAAATATTTTGAAAAACTAGGCTTTACACATACATAAATTAGTTTATAGGGTTTCCACCGGAATTCCGTGTTACGGTTTACGTACGGAAATGCCGAAAATATTTTCCATTTCCATTATGGAAAAGGTTCCGGAACGTGACTAGTGAATAGTTTTAAATGTCTTCTTCCACAATTTTTTTAAGTTGTTTGACACAAAAGAGAATAATTATAAATATTATGTATGGCAGTCATATCATAGTAAAATTTATTTCAAAGTAAAATATGTTTGAGCAAAAGATTTGTTTAACGAAATAAACTGCAAAAGGGATTTAACATCTAATACAGTAATGGAAGAAGTCATTCAAAACCATTCACCAATTGTCATGTTTCGAGGGACACCCTGCAGTATTCCTAAAATTCAATTATAGTGTTTCATGAATAGTTTGAATTTCAAAACATTAACCAGCACAGTTTTATTTAATTGAATTATATAACGAGAAAAGATGTTCAAAAAATCATAATTTTGAAATAAAAGATTCTTACCTTTTCCAGTTCTTCCTAATGTAAAAAGAAAATTGATAAATAATTTTGTAAATTTTTATTTTATTCTTGTTTACAAATTACAAATTAAATTAAATTAAGATTTAAAACTAAATGCAATTAAATACAACTGAGATTAATCAATCGGGATTTTCGGATAATTGATCTCAATACAATAGTTTTAATTAATAATTAATTCTAAAAGAAAATCTCCTAGAATCTGAACTTTCTGATCCCTACATCTGTTCCACCAAATTGTGCTAAGATTTATTAAACATTGAATATTAGGCTAGCAGTGAGAACCAGAAAACTGTTGAAAATGAAGACGACGTTAAAGTAATAGTTAAGTGCATTTCATGCTGTTTCAAAGCAAATAGTTAAACAAAAAACTTATGAAATCACTTATTCAGTAAAATGGGTCTGTTTACACTACACAATAGCTTTCTTATTTATTGGATTATTCAAAGTTATTAATTGAGTTGAAAATTCGTTTTCCTATTCCACAGTTTTCTGGTTCTCACTGTACATGTACAGAATTTTCAGTACTGTACATGCACAGAATTTTCATTTTGAAGTATTAAACTGAAATTTAAAATATGAAAACTTTAACTATCAGGTTTGAAAGATGCAAGGATTAAAAAAATAATATTTTGAGGCAATTTTTTTAGTTAATTGTTATCTTAATTTTAATATCATCGCTTATCAATTTTATAATCTTTTCAAAAAAAGGGTTTCCATCAAAATATTTAAAGCATAATTTCTCTTTCATTTCTTTTTTCAGGCAAATAGATTTAAAATTTTGTTCTTAAAATTTTTTTTTGAAAATAAAAATCTACATTTTCTTCTTGTTCCTTGTTCATTGCATTAGCAAATTGGTGTGGGTTGTAGCTGCCCCATTTAGTTGGGTCCTTGTCACTTTGTGTATTCAGGCACCTTGCGTCATGAGCATGCAACAACATTATCACACGCGTCTTGCATTTCTTCAAAGAATGTTGAAATCTGAGACGAACTATCATTACGCTTTTGTAAGAACTTTTGCCAATGGTGTTCCATATAAAACTATTTAAAATACAACAATTTAAAGTGAATCAAAACAGAGATTAATTTGGCTTTGAAAAATTAGGCAGCTTGTCTTCGGACTAAGGCAGTTGGTGTAAAAGCCCAGGTTTAGGCCTAAAGTTAGTGTATTTCACCAGTCGCATCTAGTACCGGCCGGTCTAGTGTACCCAGAATATTTATGCCCATGCGCTGGCTGGATATTGCTGAATTCTTTTTTTGAGTTAAAGAAACAAAACTTCAGGATCGGGAGGGGGAAGGGGCCGAAATCCCCCCACCCAGTATTAATAGGGTTAAAGACCTCTCCTTGATGTTGTTGCACCTATAGTCTGGGGACTTGTACATGTGGCTGGTCAGGTAGAAAACCTCCTTAGCATCCTGGATCCCGGTTGTGTTAGTGATAATAACTTGAACCGGATTTAATGAATTTAAGCCAGGTCTAGAGACAGTTCAACCATGTATTTTTAATCTGTGATTCAAGATTTGTCCATGGTTCTATAATAGATGATAACTAAATTGCAAAACTACACATAAGTAGTTAATTCGATGGTAGGTAGTTCAGCCTATAAGAGATAAATAGTTGATTCGACGATAGGTAGTTTACCCTAGAGATAAATACTTGATTCAACGGTAGGTAGTTCAGCCTAGAGATAAATACTTGATTCAACGGTAGGTAGTCAGCCTAGAGATAAATACTTGATTCAACGACAGGTAGTTTAGCCTAGAGATAAATACTTGATTCAACGATAGGTAGTTTAGCCTAGAGATAAATACTTGATTCGACGATAGGTAGTTCAGCCTATAGATAAATACTTGATTCAACGGTAGGTAGTCCAGCCTAGAGATAAATACTTGATTCAACGATAGGTAGTTTAGCCTAGAGATAAATACTTGATTCAACGATAGGTAGTTCAGCCTAGAGATAAATACTTGATTCAACGGTAGGTAGTCCAGCCTAGAGATAAATACTTGATTCAACGATAGGTAAGCCTAGAGATAAATACTTGATTCAACGATAGGTAGTTCAGCCTAGAGATAAATACTTGATTCGACGGTAGGTAGTTCAGCCTAGAGATAAATACTTGATTCAACGGTAGGTAGTTCAGCCTAGAGATAAATACTTGATTCAACGGTAGGTAGCTTAGCCTAGAGATAAATACTTGATTCGACGCTAGGTAGTTCAGCTATCTATCTCAAATTCATTAAATTTGGTCCCTGATCCGTTGTCAGATTTGTCATACGTAGAGAATATTGTGTGAACACCTAGAACAGTTACAAAAGTTACGTAAATGGATGGTACAGGGTGTCCCAAAAAACATGGGAATTCAGTGACGAATTCGATATCGTCTTTGTTATGAATTAGCATTGTAATACCTAATTTCAAAAGACCTAATATTATTATGTCTGCTAGAATTTATTTAATGAAAAGGGTAAAAGACTGAAAAGATGTGTCTATAATGTCTCCGCAAGATGAACAGTGAATACGGACAAGTTTACTCTGTTTGTATACTGTAATTTTCTTGTTTTACTAAGTACAACCGGTTGCAGTCAAAACATAAACAAACAAAATGTAAACATAGCAGACGAAACTCTTACAGATTACAGCTTTCTCAGTAGGTATCACTATACTAAATCAAAGAATTATTTATAAAGACGATATCGAATTCGTCACTGAATTCCCATGTTTTTTGGGACACCCTGTATGGACGTAATTTAAAGTTACATAAATGGATGGTATAGACGTAATTTAAAGTTACGTAAATGGATGGTATAGGCGTAATTTAAAGTTACGTAAATGGATGGTAGAGGCGTAATTTAAAGTTATGTAAATGGATGGTATAGACGCAATTTAAAGTTATGTAAGTGGGTGGTATAGGCATAATTTAAAGTTATGTAAATGGATGGTAGAGGCGTAATTTAAAGTTACGTAAATGGATGGTATAGACGTAATTTAAAGTTTAGTAAATTGAAGGCATAGACGTAATTTAAAGTTACGTAAATGGATGGTATAGGCGTAATTTAAAGTTATGTAAATGAGTGGTATAGACGTAAACTAAAGTTACCTAAATGGGTGGTATAGATGTAATCTAAAGTTACATTAAAGGATGGTATATAGGTAATTTAAAGTTACGTAAATGGATGGTATAGACGTAATTTAAAGTTATGTAAATGTATGGTATAGACGTAATTTAAAGTTAAGTAAATGGAAGGCATAGACGTAATTTAAAGTTACGTAAATGGAAGGTATAGACGTTATTTAAAGTTACATAAATGGATGGTATAGATGTAATTTAAATTTATGTAAATGGATGGTATAGACGTAATTTAAAGTTATGTAAGTGGGTGGTATAGGCATAATTTAAAGTTATGTAAATGGATGGTAGAGGCGTAATTTAAAGTTAGGTAAGTGGGTGGTATAGGCGTAATTTAAAGTTATGTAAATGGATGGTGTAGACATAACTTAAAGTTATGTAAATGGATGGTATAGACATAATTTAAAGTTATGTGAAAGGATGGTATAGACGTAATTTAAAGTTACGTAAATAGATTGTATAGATGTCATCTAAAGTTACGTAAATGGATGGTATAGACGTAATTTAAATTTATGTAAATAGATAGTATAGACGTAATTAAAAAATAGCTCGTTCACAACAGTACCGGTTGACTTTTAACTGTTCAATGGTAACGGTGTTTGCAAGCTGTTTTATTTTTAAGAAGCTGTCACGGAAATTAATTTAAATGCTTGTATAAGTGTAAAGGAAAGGAAGTTAAAGGCTGCAAAGACAATTGTTTTGTTTTTAAGTTTGCTTTTATTGCCATGTGTAAAATCTTTTCGCTGACTTTAGATATATAATGAAATCATTAATAGAAATATCAATTTCAAATTATGAAAAACATCACAGATTTCTGTGGGCTCTCTTGAAAGTCTAACAATGTAATGTTCAAATGAACAACAAAAAGATGGCCGTCAAGCCGAAATTTAATAGAGTATCGTTGAACGAAACTTTCAAGTTTCCTTATTGGGGTCTATTCACATGCAGGGTTGTTAATGGTTTTCAAAAACGATCGTTTTTTGTTTCGTTTTTACTTTTTTTTTAAAACCAAAATGATTGTTTTGATTTTAGAAATAAACTATCTTTTTTGAAAACGAACCGTTCGTTTGAACCTTCACACGAAAAATGATCGTTTTTTAAAACCATTGTTTTATAAAAACGAAAAACGATGGTTTTAAAAAAATTTCGCTGGCGTAACTGAGTTTTATGACAATTAATGTTAATTTTATTTAAAGATGATACGATTATGAATGTTGTCTTAAATGTTTTTTTTATTGAGACAAATAACCTGAATGTCTTCTGACCTCAATGCAAAGATTTTAATTTAAAAAATCAGAAAACGAATTGAAAATGTGAAGGAACCACATCAAATTATATTTCTTTATTAAGGTATTTTTATCTACATAAATGAGTGACCCCATTAATGAAACCGGGTTTCCGATACTTGGTTTCATTACGATATTCTGCCTTAAGTTTCTGAACTCAACCAGAGATGGAATTTAAAGAATTTGAGTCGCGGTTTAAATCCGCCAAAATCCGCCAAAACCCGGTTTAAATTTAGCGCCGGCTTAAATCTTGAAACATTGATACAATTTAAGTGAACCAACCATATTTAAGCCGCGGCTTAAATTTAAACCGCCGCTCAAATTCTTTAAGTTCGGCCACTGTACAATTGAACATTGTAAAAAACTGTGACTGACCTTTCCCTGTTTTGATCGTACACATCAAGAGTGTACAACAAAATCTACACTCATGGCAGTGAACCTTATCTCGTCTGGAACCATATATTTTCTGATCGTTTAGAAATTTATTGCTTTTTTCAAAACTTGAGTTTCTCAACTGTCTAACTTAGTTACAGAATAATTTTGCTGTGTTTTTAACTTTTAATTACAAAAGTTCAAAAATATTGTAATTTATGTATCTCCGACAATTTACAAAAAATGGACTTATTACTTGCCAAAACCTGAATTTTCTAATTCTTATCTTTGCTAAAATGTCGTCTTCTTATTCAACAGTTTCACGGGGTTCACTGTACGAAATGTAAAATTAAAATTGACAGATCAAATTTTAAATACAAAAGGTTTACACCGCCAGGTTTCAAAGATAAAAGAAATGAAACATTAGAGTTTGTGCAAGCAATCATAGTTTTAGATTTAAACACTTAAAAAAACAAATTAAAAGACACAAATTATTTCTTCATATGAAAATAAAATTTCCGTGTAAAATGTGATTTTGAAAATACGTGAAAATATCGCACGGTCAATGTGATCATCATATAGAACATAATATTAATCTGTCTAAATCTATCTCTTTCGCAAGCGTTGATTTACGCACAGAGTAATATGAAAACTATGAGAACGCACAATCTGTAAATATCATGCATTAAATGATATGTAAACTTGTCTCTAAAGTCTAATTCTTTGTGGAAACCCCTGTACTCAATAAGATTCAGACTGCTTACATAAAAGTCTCATACATTGTTATGACAGGATCGACTTTGAAGTGTCGTAACGCCTTGGGATTTGATTTTACCACTCTAACTTTCTTATGCTTTTCCGTAGCCCTTTACATGTACTTTTTAGCACTACTATAGCTTTGTACGCTTTGGTTTTTAAGAGGTAATTGGCAAAATTCTCATAGATTTTTGCTTGAGAGCTTGAGACCTTTGAATGTTTAGAAAAAAAAACTAGGAAAAATTTAAAGAAAAATTTGAAAAAAATTAATCTTAAAAATAAATATTTTCCTGACGCAGCATTTAAAGAATCCATTGTCCTTTTTGCACTGTTTAGCAAACTCAGAATTTGCATAATTTTCGCAATCTTTCTGACAAATACTTGCGTCTAAACCTGCAATAATAGATAGTTTAAATGGTGATGTGAAACTAGTTTTAACATTAAGTTTAAAATATCGAACTATTTTCATATATCTATATAAAAAGCTCTTCGCTCATATATATATTTGTATATTTCATGTTAGGTACATTCCCAAAGATTTGTCAAATCATTAACGACACTTCAAACTTGCAGTTGAACATTGATCCTTTTCTGCGGACTGAGTAGTGTCTAGATATCCAAATCAACTATATTTATCCTATTCCTGAGGAGGACCTAGATTTTTTTATTTACATCAAAACACATAAAAAAAAATTTTCTAAGGTTTAATGAAATTTTTAGGAGAAAAACAAAGTTTTCCGTTTTAAAAAATTCGTTTCGTTTTCAACCACTAATTTTTTTCAAAAAAGGATAATCTTTTTCGTTACCGGTTTAAAAATTAACGGTTTTTGCCGTTCGTTAACGGACTCTTCCGTTAATTTTAGAAAACGAAACTTTGCCCAGCCCTAGCTATAGCTGGCCAATCGGCTGGACCGAATTGGCTGAAATCTGAAAAAAAATTTTTTTCAAAATTCGTTCGTTTATTCCACGGGCAACGCCGGGCACTTCAGCTAGTATTTACATATAACAGTTTAGTAATTTGATATGTTGTTCCCAATTAACGTCATTGATCCCACAATATTGTCCGGTCGGGGGAATTTCAAAAATATTCACAAAAGAAAAGGAAAATTTCCAATTCTTATTTTTATCATTGACTACCTGAAGGAGGGAGGGGTTACCTTTGTCACCCCCCGGGGTATACCCATGGTCACTTTTGTCACCCCCCGGGGTACCCATGGTTACCTTTGTTACCCCCGGGGTACCCATGGGTTATCTTTGTCACCCCCATGGTACCCATGGGTAACCTTTGTCACCCCCGGGGTACCCTTGGGTTACCTTTGTCCTCCGGGGAATCCATGGGTTATCTCAAAAAATTCAGCCAATTTCGTAAAGCCGTTTGGCCAGCTAACATATATAAAATATATGTATATATATTCGAACATATAAAATGTATTATATATTTGAACTGAAAAAAAGTTGAAAATACCATAATTTAACATATATGTATGAACAAAGAGCTTTATTATATAGATTTTCAATGTGAGAAAAACATGAAATAAGTATGAAGCATAAAACTATAAATGTTAGCGTATAATCTTAAGTTTTAAGTTTTATAAGTTTATATTGATTGTATAATTTTAAGTTTTATAAGTTTATATTGATTGTATAATTTTAAGTTTTATAAGTTTATACTGATTGTATAATTTTAAGTTTTATAAGTTTATACTGATTGTATAATTTTAAGTTTATATTATTCATTTCTACTTATGTCCAATGGTTGGCTTTTATTTTATCATTGATTATTAATGCGAGAAATAGATGAAAAAGTATGAAGCTTAAAATTATAATTGGGAGCATAGAATTTTAAACTTAAATTGTTTAATCATACTTGAGTCCAATGATAAAGGAGCAAAATATTTTTTGCATGATCAGTACCTAATGTTTAAAAAAAAAATTGAATAAAAAAAATGAAATACTTGAGTCTAACGGGTGGCATGATTCATATCCTTTCGATTTTTCTTTGTCTAACCATTTCTTCTGAAAATATACACTTTTAATTACGAAATCAAAATTTAACAAAATTTGTTATTTTTGCTCCAACATTTTGTTGAAAATGAACATTTTTTCCATTTCGTAATTTAGGGTGTTTAAATACCGATAAAAAATGTGAAAAATTAATACTATTAGTGTCAATGAATTCATATTTTTATCGGTCAACATAATTCTCTCTTTTGTTTTTAACAAACATTCCTTCAAAACAGTGCTGATAACATGCGTAAAAAAAGTAAATACAATAATTATTATTTGTTTGTTTTTCTTGTTACAACTCAAATATTGTATTACCTATATCCTATTATTACCTATATTCTTTGAACTTTTGTAAAAACATTTTATTTTCAAACCTTGACTTTTTGAAATAGCAGAATTCATAGTTTGAAATATCGAAGAGTTGCGGTATTAGGTTGCAAAGATATAGGGATTAAGAAATTAGAGTTTGTGACAAAAAAAAACAGTTCCTTCAAGGAAATGTATACGTTTCCCCTCATGTACATCACCGACCCTTTTAATCTTCGTTTGAAGACAAATGACAAAGATATTCTTGTGTTTTTGCTTTAAAAATATATTTTCATTTAATTTAAAATTAAATTTTCATTTGTTTTTTCTATGTAAATATTAATTTAGTGGATACATTTAAAGGGAGTGTTCGTGAAAAAATGAAAGGGGGTATAGGCTTAGTGCGATAAAAAAGCGCTTTTGATCGCTGCTAAATCTTACTTCTTTCTGTTGCGTCTATAAGGGGAAAATTGTTAAAGATGTCTCATACCGAAGAACGTAGCGCCCAAACAAATTGAGAAAATTGCAACTTACGACTTAGACCGTCAAAAAATCAATTTAATTACAAACAAATCATTCAGATATTACAACCTTTAGTCATCGATTATCTTCCGCCACATTTGTATATAGTTTATATTTTATAATAATTTTGTATATAGTTTATATTTTATAATAATTTTGTATCTAGTTTATATTTTATAATAATTTTGTATATAGTTTATATTTTATAATAATTTTTAACTAATTGGTTTTGAATTTGATTATTTCTCTTGTCGCTTGCGCAACTATCCAAAAATGCCGCGCAACACTCACATTTTTCTAAATCTGCGGTATGAGATGTCTTAAACAATTTTCTCCTTATAGACGCAACAGATAGAAGTAAGATCAGTAGCGATCAAAAGTGCTTTTTTATCACATTAAGCCTATACCCCCTTTTATTTTTCGCGAACACTCCCTTTAAGGTTGAAAACAAATTTGAAAATTAAGGTCACTCGAAATTATGTTTACAGACTCTTTAACATCTGGTTGTTTACCTTGTCAGATAGGAAGTCAATCGCTGGTTTCAAGTAATCATCATTTATAGAATTCCAGTTTTTAGTACACGTATGGTTGTGGAAACAACAGACAGTAAGTTTCTGGTTTTTGCAGTACAATAGGTCTCCTGACTAAACAGTACAATTTTAGTACACATATGGTTGTGGAAACAACAAACAGTAAGTTTCTGGTTTTTGCAGTACAATAGATCTCCTGACTAAACAGTACAGTTTTTAGTACAGGTTTATGGTTGTTAAAACAACAAACAGTAAGTTAATTGTTTTTGCAGTACAATAGGTCTCCTGATTAAACAGTGCAGTTTTAGTAAACGTATGGTTGTGTAAATAAAAAACAGTGCTTTTGTGGTTTTTGCAGTACAATAGGTCTCCTGACTAAACAGTAGAGTTTTTAGTACAAGTATGGTTGTGGAAACAACAAACAGTAATTTTCTGGTTTTTGCAGTACAATAGATCTCCTGACTAAACAGTACAGTTTTTAGTACAAGTATGGTTGTGGAAACAACAAACAGTAAGTTAATTGTTTTTGCAGTACAAAAGGTCTCCTGATTAAACAGTACAGTTTTAGTACACATATGGTTGTGGAAACAAAAACAGTGCTTTTCTGGTTTTTGCAGTACAATAGGTCTCCTGACTAAACAGTACAGTTTTTAATACAAGTATGGTTGTGGAAACAACAAACAGTAAGTTTCTGGTTTTTGCAGTACAATAGATCTCCTGACTAAACAGTTCAGTTTTAGTACACGTATGGATGTGAAAACATGAAACAGTAAATTTCTAGTTTTTGCAGTACAATAGGTCTCCTGACTAAACATACAGTTTTAGTACAAGTTTATGATTGTGGAAACAACAGGCTTAGTACAACTACAGTTAATGGAAACAATCACAATTGCAGCACAAATAGGAATTCCAGCAAAACGGTACAGCTTAAAAACTGAAATGGTTCTGAAAATAATATAACCGCTACAGTACGATATGATCACTGCATTTCTATAATTCCATTTTAAACAATTATTAATGCCACTTTTTTTAACCATAAAAAAAAGATAAAAAGGTATATTACATGTGTAACTGTAGTGGCACTGCATGCTGCTCCTAAGGCTCTTGCTAGTTTCAGCTTGCAGCTTTGAAACACCTAGAATCATAAGGTTTTTAGAGAGACACCACAAAATCTGAGTAGTCCATCAAATTTCAAAAATATTTGGTTTTTTACACTATATGCCCAATTTTGACCCTTAAAGAAACTAAATACGAAAAAAAGCTAAGAGAAAACGAAGTAAAGCAAATAGTTTTAAAATGATTGTTTTGTTTCGTTTTTCCCTTATATATTTTCTATTAGTTTAGTAAAAACTATAAAACGTTTATAGAATATAAATTTTAAAAAATTGAAAGTTCACATTTTAGTACCTTTTAGAAGTCAAAATACTAATCACTAATAATATGATTAAAACCATTATAAAGCGAATAAAAGTCGTCTTTAGCTTTAGATCAGATATTAATCTTAACATTTAAATACTTATTAGTTTAGTCATGACAGAGTATGACTATTAAATTTCTTAACCTTATTCATATAATGCCGCCTTCTCTACCAGAAAAAGAGGGAGGGGGGTCCTAGAGACCCCCCTCCCTCTTTTTCTTTATTGTAATACAAATGTTTAACATAGTACATTTTTGGAAAGCTAAACCTACAATTATACAGGTTTAATCTAAACCTACAACTCTAATGGTTTAATCTAAACCTACAATTCTACAGGTTTAATCTAAACCTACAATTCTACAGGTTTGATATAAACCTACAATTCTACAGGTTTAATGTAGACCTACAATTCTACAGGTTTAATCTAAACCTACAATTCTACAGGTTCAATCTAAACCTACAATTCTACAGGTTTAATCTAAACCTACAATTCTACAGGTTCAATCTAAACCATACAATTCTACAGGTTCAATTTAAACCTACAATTCTACAGGTTTAATGTAAACCTACAATTCTACAGGTTTAATCTAAACATACATTTCTATATGTTTAATCTAAACCTATATTCTAAACCTGTCTATCGTTGAGATCTCCATCAGCCCGTTCACAGGTTCCCTGTAAAAAGATCGCTACAGTGAAATCTCTGGTTCATTTGGAGTACTGACACGACTATTCGGCAGCTAGAGCAGTTGTTTACAGTATACAGTATACACACAGACACTACAGTACACCAAATTAGTTATACACTTCTAGGAATTGTGCAACACAAACTCTTGTGCGAAAAAATAAAAAAAAAACCATGGTTAAAAAATAGTTCTCGAAGCAAATTAATAATTTGTGTAAATACAGTACCACCCAAAAAACTGTGGGATAGGAAGACGATATTAAAGCAATCTTATGTGTATTTTATGATGTTCATAGGCCCCACTGTGCTGCACTGCAACCTTCAACAACTCAAAATTGCTGATGTATCGAACACACTAAAAAGTCTTGCCGCGCCATCAAAGTTGAAACCGAGCCGGCTAGGTCGGGCCGGTACTATTGCTGGTACATGAGGGCGGGCCGGTACTATTGCTGGTACATGAGGTCGGGCCGGTACTATTGCTGGTATATATGGTTGGGCCGGTACTATTGCTGGTACATGAGGTCGGGCCGGTACTATTGCCGGTACATGAGGTCGGTACTATTGCTGGTACATGAGGTCGTGCCGGTACTATTGCTGGTACATGAGGTCGGGTCGGTACTATTGCTGGTACATGAGGTCGGGCTGGTACTATTGCTGGTACATGAGGTCGGGCCGGTACTATTGCTGGTACATGAGGTCGGGCTGGTACTATTGCTGGTACATGAGGTTGGCCCAGTTTGAATTAAAAATGACCCATAGTCCACCGTGAGAGACCTTTAATGAGAACTTTTTACTTACTCTTTCTTGTTTGTTCTCTATTTTCACAATCAAATCTTCATCCTTGCAATTTTTTGCTGAAAATATAATTGATCAAAACAGCACTGCAGCCTGAGTCAAAAGATGAAGGTCAAATTTATTCGAAATCTTTGGTACGAGTTTGTGACCTCAATTCTCTTCTAGGTTTTATTTAACTCGCAAGTAAAAGTAAAATAATTCAAAAAATATTCAAACATATTTGACTTCAAAATGGAATTTACATTAGAACGACGTGATTGGGTAACATTAACATTAAAAAGTTGTTAGTTTGGAGTTCTGTCTGATTTTAAAATAAAATAAAATTTTCTCGGTTAAGAAAATATTTTGTCAAAAAATTAGTGGAAATTTTTTAACCATTCTATCTAATCTAGAATTTGTATGCATTTGCATTATCAAATCGCATGAAAACCATGAATTTTTTAAACTATCTAAATGTTAAAAAATAATAATGTCAGTTTTACTTTTAATAGATGAGCTAAGTATATATAGATATATATTTGACTAAATATACTACTAAATATACTACTAAATATACTACTAAATATACTACTAAATATACTACTAAATATACTACTAAATATACTACTAAATTGCACAATTTTTACATTTTAATTTAGCCATAGTAGGTGTATTTGCAAAATCCAATTTACAGATAAAAAGTAATGGTTATTATTAAACAAAATGTATCTATATAGTTAATTTTGAAAAAAAAAAATATCTCAAAGAAAATCTTTAAACTTTTTTCTGTATTTTTCAAAGAAAAAATTTAAAAGATAAAAAAATTTTAAAATGTACCTGAATCATAGTCTTCACTCCAATAGTCTTTTTTAGCTGTCACAAAAATAATGCAATCGATCAGAAGTAAAAGAACATTTCTATTCACAACGATTAACATATCAAAAAAGATCTTAACATTTTAACAGAAACATGATGAATTGATTTAATTGAATTTTTACAACTGAATTTAAAACATGAAATATGATATTTCACTTTCTACATTTATAATACTGTATACAGGGTGTCCCGAAATACATGGGAATTAAGTGACGAATTCGATATCGTCTTTGTTATGAATCAGCATTGTAATACAGTGAAACCCTTAATAAGGAATACATCGGAAGAATTTATCAAATGTCGTCTTGACAATTTTTCAATGAGTTTTATAAAATATTTCGTAAATTTCAGTATTTGCGAAAATAAATAAATAGCCATGAATATACGGGAACAGTTTTAAAGAGTTCCATATAATCATTTAATAAAAAAACTAAATATTTGCAACATTACATTATCAGAAAGTGAAGAATACGACATTTGATGAATACTTTCAATGTATTCGTTATTAAGGGTTTCACTGTACCTAATTTCATAAGCCATAATATTACTATGTCTGCTAGAGTTTATTTTATGAAAAGGGTAAATGGCTGTAAATATGGGACTATAACGTCTCCGCAAGATGAACAGTGAAGACGGAGACAAGTTTATTCTGTTTGCATACTGCAATTTTCATGTTTTACTAAGTACGACCGTATGCAATCAAAACATAAACAAACAAAATGTGAACATTGCAGACGAAACTCTAACAGATTTAAGCTTTCTCAGAATGTATCACTATACTAAATCAAAGAATTATTTAAAAAGAAATATCGAATTCGTCACTGAATTCCTATGTTTACTGGAACGCCCTGTATGATTAAGTTGAATCCAAATATGGCAAGACATAATAATATTAATTATTAATTGAAATAATGAATAAATAATGAATGGAAGTTTATGAAAACGAATAGAAAATGTTGGTAACTAACTGCAGAAAAAACGGCTCAGTTTAAACTCGTTAACTAATAACTGATGAACATTTAGTTAAACGTCAAAATAAATTAAGATTGAATACATATACGTTTTTAATCATTATTCGTTTAATTGGAAAGCTAATGCAGGATGAACAGAAATGTTTTGGATTTTTTAATACAGGGTGTCCCAATAAACATGGGAAATTAGTGAAGAATTCGATATCGTCTTTGCTATGAATTAGCATTGTAATATTTAATTTCAAAAGCCAATATTATTATGCCTGCTAGAATGTATTTTATGAAAACGGTAAATGGCTGTAAAGATGTGTCTATAATGTCTCTACAAGATGAACAGTGAAGACGGACAAGTTTAATCTGTTTGTATACTGTAATTGTTTTGTTTCACTAAGTACAACCGTATGCAGTTAAGAAACAAACAAATTGTAAACATAAATATCTTAATGACCTTTTATTGTATTTGTAAATTGTTTTATAGTATTTTTTTGGATTCTGTAAATACATGCTAAAATATATAGAGAAATTAACTGCACGGATTTAATATCTGAAATACGGATAATGTCAATAGCTGAGCAACTTATAGAAAACATGTCAAAATTGCCATGCAAAAATGACTTTGAGGGTGGACAAAAATGTCACATTAAACTTTTTTTTAAATTGTTGATGTAAGTACCAGAAATGCGTAAGTTAAGCCGCCTGTCCATTTATTTTTGATTTAAAATTCGGTAATGGTGATGGACCAAACCTCTGTAGAGTAAAGTAGATGTTGGTTCCACATTTATTGAAAATATATTTTGGTCTGGGTTGACCCTCGTCAGTTCTAACGATATAATAACCATCAAATTTCAACAAAAAGACAATTAAAAAAAATTGGGGCTGTCAAATGGACATAAGGGAAACGAACTCAGATTATGAAATGGAAAAATGATAAATTGCAAACATTCACTTTCTATAAAATATTGGTTGTAATGTAGATTATCTGCAGTTATCCAAGTCAATTCCTATGAAGTGAGCTATCTACATTGTTTGCTAAAATAGTGCAATTATAGATCGATCCCTCTTAATGGACACTTATTTATTATAGATCGATCCCTCTTAATGGACACTTATTTATTATAGATCGATCCCTCTTAATGGACACTTATTTATTATAGATCGACCCCTCTTAATGGACACTTATTTATTATAGATCGACCCCTCTTAATGGACACTTATTTATTATAGATCGATCCCTCTTAATGGACACTTATTTATTATAGATCCACCCCTCTTAATGGACACTTATTTATTATAGATCGACCCCTCTTAATGGACACTTATTTATTATAGATCGACCCCTCTTAATGGAAACTTATTTATTATAGATCGACCCCTCTTAATGGACACTTATTTATGCCAGTTTGATAATTCGTTGTAAGGAACAATATTGTTTTTATCGAAACATTCATTCGGTTCAATGATTATAAGAATATAAAATAAAAATGCATTTTAATTTATAATCCTGCTGCTGTAGTTCGATTTCCGGTGATTACAGCCTTCCCCCCCCCCTCCACCATTGCATTCCTTACTCCTCTCCTCCTCTAAGTCTCACCGTTACCAAACTGCATTTATTGCAGACCTAAGTTTGTTAATCATTATAATCCTGAGAATTTAAAATTCCTAAATATAAACCACAAAATAATAAAACTGTTCATCCGTATCCATTTTGTTTTAACAAACCAGAAGGAACTGGCTCAAATTGTACATTCTTTCAAGGGCAGGGGAAAATATTTCATTGAAAGTCCCTAATTATCTGTCATCAAAGTTTCTAAAAGAAAGTGTCATTTGTTGATTTATCGATTTTCAATAGAAGTCGTCTTTGTTTATTTTAAAATTCTGCGCAAATGCCGCACCCTGTTTTAAACCGGTTATTTGCTGAATCACGGAAGATTTTTGTTGGTAACTATAATCCTTATTCAAGATATATCCTTCTGCAGATCAAGCAAATTCTAATTTTGAAAGAATTTCTGCAAATGTGAATTCAACTTCCTTTTATCTAAGAATAAAAATGTCCGCTGTGGTGGTGATTAGAGACGAGGGACACTTCCAGACCGAGTTGGCCAACGCTGGACCTAAACTGGTTGTTGTGGACTTTACGGCCAGGTCAGGGGTCTATGGTGCCCAAGGGGCGGGGTAATCTTAATTATAAACATCGTGATATTCTCCCTGTTTTTGTAATTAGTTTAGCAAATTTGTTCGGTTAATGTTGTACATTACGTAGATTCTAACTATTTGAAACAAAAAATTTATATCTTGTATAATTTCGGGGTTAGGTTAGGTTAGGACAATTTCTGGGCCGAGTGCTGCGGCGTGGGTAGACTAGGGGACCGAAATTATAAACAAAATTAGTATATATTTATGGGTTAGGATAAGAACAGGATAGGCCAGGGTGGCGGGCGCCGTGGCTAGGATTGGCTAGGGGGTCGGGCGCTGCGGCCACATGACCAACTTTATCCATGTGTTAAATATGAGATACATTTCCAAATTTAAGGGGGGGGGGCCAAAAATCGTTTTAGGAAATTACTTTTATTCACCTTGTTCATGTCTAATTCTTGGTCAAAAGGGTAACAAGATAACAGGTCATGGCTAAAACAAATCAGGATAAGGAGTCTTTCAAATTCCCCCAAAAAAATCTTATTAACATTTGAGATTGAATTTTTTTTCTTCCAATTTTATTTTATCTCAAATCTTTATTATCATTATGTTTTTTTTCACAGTACAAAAAGTTAAATGGGTCCGTCCTAGTATAGTTGGACGGGGGGTATCATATCAAATTTTTTAATTCTGTTTAGTTGGTGTGGTTCCTGTATTTTTAAACCTGTTTAGTTGGTGTGGTCCCTGTAAACGTATTTCACCATTCTTCGAAGAGCTTTGTGCAAAGTACCCTAGAGCAGTATTTCTCAAGGTAACTTTTTCTTATTTCTTCCATTAAAAATCTTCATTATGCAGCATTAATGTTTTTTTACTTTTCATCAATTTATGATTGTTAGAATAAATGATTAAATGAATGATGTTTGTTATTGGTTAATGGAGTCAATAGCTCTGTTTAGTGTTCATGTTAATTGATAATTGATCCATTAATAAAAGTGTGACAACTTGTGTAGTGATTGATTTATTTGATTATTGATTAAATTATTAATTAATTGTTAAACAGATGGATTGATTTATTGATGTACCAAGAATTATATTAATTGATTAACTGATTGAATTGAGATAAAAAAAAAATTTCATCATTTTTAAATCTTTTCACCCAATAAAAACGTTTTAAAAAAATTAAGGAGTTGAAAATGATAATCAAATGAGAGGAGGGGGGTCAAGGAAATATATAACCCTGTTGGCTGATTAATTAACTGTTTAACTGTTTTATTTTCTGATGAATTAAATAAAAGAACTATTTTACTTGCTTGATTGATTAATTGATTGATTGATTTATTGATTGATTGATTGATTGTTAAGGTTGATGTTGATGAGTGCCAGGATACTGCTGCCGCCCTCAGTGTATCTGCAATGCCAACCTTCATATTCTTCAGGTAAGGGCAAGGGTTCCTCTAGGGGTGTATTTATTTTCCTGAAAAATACTTCTTATCCCACATAAGGTAAAAGAAAGTTAGGTTTTATGATTTTTTACTTATTTAAATAAAGAGTAGGAAAAAGGATGAAAAAAGTTGCCTTTTCATTTTTAATTCTTAATAATATACACCCCTGGGGTTATCTAGAGATTTGGTTGCAGATTTTATGAGCTAAGCTACTGTTTATGGGAGATTTTATGGGAGTAGTTAAATGCCACTACTGGACTAGGTACCCCTGCTGGTTTTGTAGAATAAGAAAGCAATAATCCTTTACAGGAGATTAGTTAACGATTTAATCCCTGCTGTGAAATAGATTAGTTTAAGACCTAATCAGTGCTGAATTATACAGAGAGGACAGGAAATTAGTTAACGACCTAATCCCTGCTGTGAAATAGATTAGTATAAGACCTAATCAGTGCCGTATTATACAAAGAGTGCAGGAAATTAGTTAACGATCTAATCCCTGCTGTGCATTAGATTAGTATAAGACCTAATCAGTGCTGTATTATACAAAGAGTGCTGGAAATTAGTTAACGATCTAATCCCTGCTGTGCATTAGATTAGTATAAGACCTAATCAGTGCTGTATTATACAAAGAGTGCAGGAAATTAGTTTACGACCTAATCCTTGCTTTGCATTAGATTAGTATAAGACCCATTCATTGCTGAACTCTACAGAGAGTACAGGAGATAAGTGAACGATCTAATCCCTGCTGTGAAATAGATTAGTATAAGACCTAATCATTGCTGAATTATACAGAGAGGACAGTAAGCTGATTGATACTAACTATATTCTAATTTTTGTAGAAATGAGACAAAAATTGACAGAATACAATGAGCTGATTAATGCGAACTATATTCTTATATTTGTAGAAATAAGACTAAGATTGACTGAATACAATGAGCTGATTAATGCGAACTGTATTCTTATATTTGTTGAAATAAGACTAAGATTGACAGAATACAATGAGCTGATTAATGCGAACTATATTCTTATATTTGTAGAAATAAGACAAAGATTGACAGAATTCAGGGAGCTGATACTAACGCACTAGAAGAGAAGGTAAGAAATCACTTCTCATTTCCTTTGTTTACATGTTTTCCGAATTACTAGATTTCAAAATTACTTTGTAATGATTTGTTGGATTAGTCTGGATGATCTGTTGAATTAGTCTAGATGAATCTGACTGATGAGTAGTTCTGATGATTTGTTAAATAGTTTCCAAGATCTGATTTATAGTTTGGACTTAGGATGTTCTGTTGGATTGGTCTGGATGGTACTTAGGTTAGTCTGGATGAGCCGTTAGATTAGTCTAAATGATCTGTTTTATTAAACTGGATTATTTGTTAATTAGTATGGTTGATAATTTGATAAGTTTGAATGCTCTGATAATTAATTTGGATGAGATCGAATTGATTAGTCTGGATGATCTGTTGATTATTCTGAATGAACTTTTTGAATAGTCTAAATGAACTTTTGAATAGTCTTAATTGTGTGTTGATTAGTCTAGATAATCTTATGATCATTCTGGAATGATCTGATGATTAGTCTTGATGAACTGTTTGATTAGTCTTTATTTTCTGTTCATTAGTCCAGATAATCTTATGTGTGGTCTGAATGATCTTTTGACTAGTCTTGATGATCTGGATGATTCGCCTGAAAAAACTGTTTGATTAGTCTGGATGATCTAATGATTAGTCTGGATGATCTGATGATTAGTCTGGATGATCTGATGATTAGTCTGGATGATCTGATGATTAGTCTTGATGAACTGTTTGATTAGTCTGGATGAGCTGTTTGATTAGTCTTGATGAACTGTTTGATTAGTCTTGATGAACTGTTTGATTAGTCTTGATGAACTGTTTGAACTATTAGTCTGGATGAGCTGTTTGATTAGTCTTGATGAACTGCAGTTTGATTAGTCTTGATGAACTGTTTGATTAGTCTTGATGAACTGTTTGATTAGTCTGGATGAACTGTTGATAAGCCAGGATGAACTGTTTGATTAGTCTGGATGATCTGATCATTAGTCTTGATGAACTGTTTGATTAGTCTGGATGAACTGTTTGATTAGTCTGGATGAACTGTTTGATTAGTCTTGATGAACTGTTCAATTAGTCTGAATGAACTGTTTGATTAGTCTGGATGAACTGTTGATTAGTCAGGATGAATTGTTTGATTAGTCTGGATGAACTGATGATTAGGCTTGATGAACTGTTTGATAAGTCTGGATGATCTGTGTAGGTGAAGCAGCACTATGGAGAGGAAGGTGCAGAAGAGGAGGATGCCGGGGTTAAAGGGTTTATGGATCTGAACACATTCTTGATGAAGGTGGACTTTTTATTTTGAATTTGTATTTAACCAGATTGTCATTTTAAAAAATCAAACTCTTTATACCTTACAGAAATACATTATATGGAGTTCAGAACAAAAGGAAACTCGTGCCTCTTGATTATTGCTAGAACTTGCAAACTCGAAAATTGCAAGGGTGCACAAAAAAATGTTATTTTATAGACGAACATGAGGGATGATGCACGAAGTACCAGATTTCTTTTGCTGTTGAAACGATTTTGGTGTCTTTTATTCAGAAATTGTATTTTTCAAAAAAAAAATTTTATTTCTTCGGGTAACGCGGGGCATTTGAGCTGGTATGTTATACATCCTGTTATCGTAGGCCCAGTGTGAGTGTTTGAACGAAGACGACGAGCACCCCTACACACATTGTCTTACTTCAGGTAAACAATCCAAAATGCCTTCAATCTTCATAATCTTCCTGAAATGTTGACTTTGGATTTATTTTTGTTTGAAGAGTCTATTGATAATATTTTAAACTAGTTTGGGAACTCGTTAATCCGCATTTGAACGATTTCACCGTGAAACTAAATTTTCCCTTTTAAAGTCGACTCACTTAACTTAAAATCTCAAAACCAAGCTAATAACATTCCTGTAGGCCTCCCGAGTTCCCCAACAGCAACCAGGGATTTAACTCAATATATATATATATAATTAGGAGGGGGATTCCTGCAATCTGATTGTGATGAACAGTTGATCCTGGCTCTAGCCTACAACCAGGGATTTAACTCTTAAACAATGCTAGTTGCATCTTAAGCTGAAACATATTGATTCGTTGTTTGTTAGAAGTTTTTTCTTACATACTATTTCATTGTCACCTGCCCTTATTTTTTTTATGCGCTAAGGATTTAATGTTATGGTTCTTATCAGAGACCTGTGACAAGAGCGTTTGGTAGGAAAATTGTTAAAAACCTACTTCCTTTACTTAGAATCCCTTATCCTACATGAAACAAGTTTATTACTGTAGTTCATGCCTTAAATATTTAATATTTGGTCAGGTACGCCGCTATCATTATATCAACAAGAGGTGTTAGAAACATTAAAAATTTCATAACTAAAACTCAGTGTTAGGATCTAAACATTATGATGCGGATCCGGATCCTGGATCTGCACTGAAAAAATGGATCCTTATTTGGGAATGATAGTTATTCAAGATTTACAGATTTTTTGTTCGTTATGTTCGTTATTTTCCTCCCACATTTTCCGGATCCGGATCCATGAAGCCAAAATCTTGCAAATCCTAGGCACTGACACATAGATTTAAAAGAAAGGTTTACATTTCCGACACCAGTGCTTCGGATCCAGATCCGTTGGATCTGCAGCATTTTGGCTTAATGGGTCTGGATCCGCAAAAATATGCGGATTCTCGGATCCAGATAAGGGACAAAATATCGACCAAAAACTGAGAGAGAAAAAATCTTTGGCTCTCAAAACTTATCTTTTATTATGATTTTCCTAGTTGTTGCATAAAGATAAGTGAAAAAGGAAAGAAAAATCTGCTTTAAAAAAAATCAGTTAATCCTAAATAAATCTTTATGACTTGGAACCGGATCCATTTTTTCCCCTTGCGGATCCGAATCTGCATTACAAATGAAATGTATCCTAAGCTCTGATTTCTGTGTATTGGTTAAGAGTTAAATCTCTAAAGGCGGTGAAACTGCACAGTATCAAGATTAAGGCTCCAGCAGATAAAGGGCCTAAAACGGTAATAAACTTCTATCAACACTCAACATACAGAACTAAAACTAAAATTACCTAAAATGACTGTATACGTGAATTGAACTGTCCCTGAGCATGTCCAATTTACTGATTTTCTATTGTGAGTATAAATATTAAAGCTGTCGTCTGTTTTTAATCTTATAATGTGTTGAATTCTGACAAAATCCTTCTTTGTCTTTGCACCATAAATCCTTATAGTTTATAGAAAAATAGTATTAAAAACTATCAATATCCAGTTAGAAAAATAAAGATATTTCATCAATCCTAGATTTGTAAACTGTTTAAATGTTACCATTGTGAAAATAACATTCCATTCTACCCTGTACTGGGAGGGAGACCTGAAATCATAGTTGCGGTCCTTTTGTGAAATCCAAGGCAACGTTGCTGGAATATCTTATCCTGACACTATTGCTTTTAGATGAAGCTTTGAAGTAAAAAAATTGTGAATTGTATAAGGCACTTCCGAATTCAAAGCTATGGTTTTCCAACCAAAATGGCGTCATTTTTAGTTTTTATTTAACAAGGCATTTTAAATATTGTTTAGCTGAGACTATTTATTAATCAACCGAACACACTGGACTTCGACAAAGCAGACTCCATGACGTCAACACAGGTAAAAAAGCTTAAAAGGGCGTATGTATGTTGTATTTAGAAGTGGGGGAAATATTCCCACAGCCTCTATGTTTTAAGGTTTATAAATATTTTCCCCTGAAACGCTTAATTTTATATGTTTTTTAGAAATATAAAATTTCTCACTTAATTCCATACTTACTAACCTAATTACTTAATTACTATTTTGCAATATGGTTTATCATTATCAACCTTAAGTTATCTAAGAATTAAGATATGATTCTATCCAAAAAATGGTTTCTTGAAGAATTAATTTTTACAGCCAAAAATCTTTATTGAGAGGGTTCTAATGCTTCGTTTAATCATTATGATTAAAATAACCTAGGATATTCCCCTACATTTCTGTCTTTAAGCTGGTTGGTTTGGTTTGGTTTGGTTTGGTTTGGTTTGGTTTGGTTTGGTTTGGTTGGTGATTAATGGGTAGATTGATTGCTAATTTCTAGAATATAGTATAAAACCCGGGTCAGCTGGATGGATCTGTGAATGATTGATAATTTCTAGGATAAAGTATTAAACCCGGGTCAGCTTGATGAATCTGTGATTGATGGACTGTTAAATTCAAGAATAGAGTATAAACCCCGGGTCAGCTGGATAGATCTGTGAATGATTGATAATTTCTAGGATATTGTATTAACCCCGGGTCAGCTGGATGGGTCAATGATTGATTGCTTGTTAATTTCTAGGATATAATATCAACCCCGGGTCAGCCGGATGGATCTGCGAATTAATGATTGATTGATTGATTGATTGAGTGAGTGAGTGAGTGTTAATTTCCAGGATATAGTACTAACCCCGGGTCAGCTGGATGGATCTGTGATTCCTCTCAAGTTTGTCAAGTTCCAAAACGTGCAGAATGTCCAGTTCTTCATCAAGGTTAGCAGAAAGATATATCAGATCAGAGTCCGAGTTTTATGAATTTGAGCCACGTCTCAAATTCGACATAAGAGGTGTGGGTCAGTGAAAGGCTTGCCTTTAAATTACCTATTAAAGGATTGAATCTCGTTGGAACTAATATCCCCCTGTAAGGGCATTATCTCATGATTTGATTTATCTGTGTGCAAAACTTCAAAAAACTAAGAATGACATTCTAAAATTTTCAAAATTTGGTTTATAAAGAATAACTTTTGAAATTTCTTTTTATATGTTAATATTATTTTCAGGATAATCAGAGCGGAGGAGAAGTCACACAAATCGATCACTTGTCTATCGTTGGTAAAATTTTTAAGATTTTTTTTAGATACCTCGAGTATATAGTGTTCACAATCCGGCTTTTAGATACCTCGAGTATATAGTGTTCACAATCCGGTTTTTAGATACCTCGAGTATATAGTGTTCACAATCCGGTTTTTTATCTGTAGTTATTATATACTAGTATGTATGATTGGAAAAGTAATAAAGATTCGTTGAAAATCTTCAACAAATGCAACGCATGGAGGCCCTTAGAAAAAAGAGATTTTTATTAAATTTTTTTGAACCTCTCATGCAACAAAGTTTCAAAAAATCTGAAAGGGGAGGGTACACTATTCCCATTTGAATACATTTTGGACTCCTGTCTTCATTTTTTGAGGAATCTGAAATTTTGCATGTGGGCATAATTTGTGTTTGTTTTAAGTAAAATAAAAAAAATATGGGGGAAAAAAATTTCCCTCTTTTTCCACATTTTTCCATGTTTTTTAAACCTTTTTCACCAAAACCTCTGAGTCAAATACCAACTAGGTGCTTTAAACACCTGCTTGTTAGTCAAGAATCTCATTATTAACATCAGAACGAAGTTTAAGGTTTTTCAGATCCTTTTCCCTCTATTTTCCCCTTATTTTATCATATTTTCCCACTTTGATAATGTTTTCAGATTTTCTGGATTCATGGATTCATTTTTCTAAGAATCTGAAGGATATTTTGCATATGGGCATTTCATTCAGATTCCGTAAAAAATGAAGACAGGAGTCCTAAATGTATTCAAATGGGAAAAGTGTACCCTCCCCTTTAGAAATGTTAATTAAAATTGTATTTATGTTTTTTTTTTTAAATGAAGTTTATTACAAGAAGTAAATAGTTTAAGGACTTAGTCCTAAAATTATACAGAAATGTTTGAACAATACATCCAGATCTACACTGCTATGGTCGATAGCTCCTGTCTCATAGCTCACAGCTGGCTCATCAATAATTGTATTTATGTTTTTCAGGAACTCCGATTACTACAACAAATATGGGAGAATTCAAGAGAGTTGCTGGAAAGAAGGGAGAATCTGAGTAAACTCAATAACAATCATGATCAATCCCATCATTTGATCAATTACTCCTCCACTGATCAATCCCATCATTTGATCAATTACTCCTCCACTGATCAATCCCATCATACTTCATTTGGTTTAAAAACATCAATATTTGATCAGAATATCTTCAAATTAAGATTCTCATGATCAAATCTGATCATTCATTACACAACTCAGTCAGTTGATTTTGAATTAACTCTTGATCAAGTCATCCATAAAAAAACAAGATTTATTTTGTTTAAGATTAACTAAAAGATTTTAAGTCAAAATTTTGTCAGCTAATGATAAAATATGCCACATGGAAATTTCTACGACTACATCAATTTCCAACATTGATTTTGCCTACAATACAACAATAAAATATACATGTTTATTATTTTATGCTTTGGAAAAGTGAAATTAAAAGTTACATATTTAAGATTCAATCATGCTTGATATCAAATCAGAAATTTCCTTTTTAATGCTTGACATTGAGCTGATTTAAATCTGGTCATATCAAACTTTATTTTTATGAATTGCGAATCAATTTTGGCTCGCTTGTTTACTGGTCAAATAGCTGTATTTTTCTATATGTTAATCCATTTATAATCACTTCTGTTTAATTTAAACCCAGTTCTAGATCGTTATTATTCGATCAGTTTTTTTTCATTGATCATTAGGATTGAATAATTTGATCAAGTTCTTCGACATAAAATGCAAAAACAAATGTTCTAATCTTCTGCTTTAAACGCTTCGGATAAAATATGCTTTTAAAAGTTGGTAATTATTAACTTTTAATGTTCAATTATTAATAATTATTAATTGTATGAATATAAAAGAAAACAATTTTGATGTAAACTCGACCTATTGCAGAAATCCAAGATGGCTGAAAACAAGATGGTGGACGCCTCCAAGTTTATCACAACGATGAAAGCAACCTCAACCCCTGAGGTGGCGGAAATCTGGGGCAGAATTGGTTAGTTTGATTTTTTTTATAAAACACGGAATTTCCTTTTTTTTGATTAATTTCATGTGACCCTCCAAAAAAGATGGCAATGCCCTCCTTTATCTCATCAAATGTGTGTTCAGATATTTCGTTTTTCTAGGTTAAAATGTTTTAATGAACTGCTAATTCTTCCGTTTTCCTGCAGTAGAAATGCGCAAGCAGAGAACCACAATTGAAAATAATCAGTTCTAATAATAAATATAAACATTGATCTATTTTTTCATAAGTGATCAGACAAAGCTTTATGGGTACCGTTGTGAATTGGGCATACTCATCTTTACTTGAAGGGTCACACAAATTTACGCTTGCAGTCCCTTCAAGATACAAATCCCGGATCCGTACTGTAAATAATGTATACGGGTCAGCTCAGATATTTCTTCTTTGTTTGCTTGGTTTTTAATTTCCAAATATTATTTGTATGAAGAATTTTTTAACCCATTCAATAATTAGGTTTTAATGATAACTTATTAGTCAACAATTCGCTAATTATTATTTAATTACAAATAGCTAAAGTGCCGGAGGTTGCCCGTGGAAAAAAAGAAAAAATGGAATTTTGAAAGAAAAAATGTCAACATTTGTCTTGTTCATGTCACCCCCAGAGCACCTATGGTTTCCATTAGCCAATTTGGTTCAGCCGTTTGTCAAGCTATAGATAACATATAAATGTATAGAAGATGAGCGAAGAGCTTTATTTTAAAGATAAAAAGAATTCAAGTTTTCCATTTTTGTCCCAGATACTAATTTCCCTCGTCCGGGTTTTTAGAAATCTTTGATGATCTAGAGTGTCGTTTATTAGATTTTATTCTATATCTCTAGTCTGAACCAGTGAACAATTACTACCTTTTTATTAGCACAGTTGTATGCCTTTTTTTTGTTATTGCATCTTAAACGGACGGGAGCTCAATCCTAATCTCAAGGATACTAATTAACTGCCATTATTATTGTTATTTTTATTTAAGTGTCTTTAATAATGTATATTGTTTACCAGTTAATCAGTTTACCGATGGCGGTCTGGGTTCTCCTACTGGGAGGGGGGGGGGGGGGGGGGCTTTCAGATCTCTTTCCAGATATAAAATGTCAAATTTTCAATTATTTAATTTTAGAGGAGTATTACAATAAGAAGCTCTGGCATCAGCTGACTATTGAGCTTCGTACTTTAGTGAAACTACCATCCATGCAGGTAAGCAGGCAGGGGTGTATATAATTCAAAATTACAAGGGAAGGGGTGAAAAAAAATGATTTTTGGTGATTTTTAGACATAAAAACAAAGAATTAAAAATATAAATTCTTTATCCATTATTTTGCAGGAAGGGACCAAGCTGATATCTCTCTACAATGATTTCATCTCAGATTTTGAGAGCAGGTTACAACATTATAAAATAATACTTCGAACCTTATGTTCATTTATTTTCTTGTCAGAACTAAAAAATATTTAACGGGTTATAAATGACCATTTCCCCTCAAATTTACTACTGTAGCCTTTAAACCTTGGACTGAGTGTACTTCGTCATTAGTGTTTTTGTGGATCTCTAAAATGGTGTTCAAATTCAAATTGCCGTAAATATAGCCCACATTTGAGACGCGGCTCAAATATGGTTGGTCTCACTTAAAATTCTATTCAGTTTTTCTAGATTTAAGCCGTGTTCAAATGGGGCGGTTCAGCAAAGCGGTTTAAAAGAATCTCATGTTATTTTAGATATTTTTGTGAACTCGAGGTTAATGACTTATTGTTGTTTAGGTTGAATCCACTAACTCTGGTCCAGATGGCAATGGTTGTACTAGACAGATTTGAAAAGGTATCATTATTGTTATTATTACTATCAGTGCTTTGGATCCATTTAATTTTGATGCGGATCCGGATCCTGGATTCGCACTGGAAAATAATAGATCCGTATCCAAGTCATTTCTTTAAGATTTACTGAATTTTTTTAACAAAAAAAAATTTCAAATTTTTTGTAGAATATTTTTTCGCTTATTTTTATCCTTAAACTTAATGAACCATTCAGACATGAGGAAATTTTTTATAATCTCTCTTTTTTTTCAAAAGTTCAGTAAAAAAGTTTTTTTTGCAGTTTTTGGTTGATTTTTACCCTTTGGATCCGCATATTTTTGCGGATCCGGATCCAACGGATCCGGATACGGGTCCTAAGCACTGATTACTATAATCATTATAAAATTTTTCATAGTTATAATTAACATTTATACTTGATAAACAGTTTTTTTTTACTCAATTGAAAGTTTAATATTTGAAAATATTTAGCATTCTTGGCCTTTTTTTAATCCATATGTGTGTGTTTCTTATTTAAAGGAGAAATAATCATTTACAGCAAGCAAAAGTATGTTTGTTTATCCTG
The DNA here is from genome assembly GCF_000591075.1 of Eurytemora carolleeae. NCBI lineage: Eukaryota > Metazoa > Arthropoda > Copepoda > Calanoida > Temoridae > Eurytemora > Eurytemora carolleeae. The sequence goes on along the minus strand of NW_019396078.1, from coordinate 140,880 downwards.
AAATATGCGAAGGATCCATCATAGGCTATTTAATTTATAGACACCTATGTCCACGCTACTCAAGCATTAGGACTTGAAGCCAACTTTAGGACTCCAAACTGATAGTTAAAAGTTAAAAGCGAATCAACACAGTTTGAATTGATTGATTATTGGTTGAATGATTAAACGATTGATTGAAGGCTGATGAGGGTCAGGAGTTTATCGAGAGGATTGGAGAGAAGGTGAAGCAACACAACGAGGCATTTGCGCTCACTAAAATCCTCGTAGGGAAAATCAAGCTACACAAGGTATATTTAATTCCATTTTTTCAACCTATTTTTTGTATTAGTTATTGCGATAGTAATGAACATAATAAATATCAATGTAAGGTAAGGCCAATAGAGAATTTTTTTCTCAGAATACAGTACACCAACTTCCGTAATATACAGTGAACTCATTTTCGGTGGCTTTACAATTGTATGCTGGTTGTTAGTAAACAAACGCAACCGAAACTGGACTTGAACCGAAACTTAAAATTGAACTCAGAATTCAAAACTTAGTCACAGTCCAGCGTTATAATGTTACACCTAGTAAGATAAAATAGAGCGAGGTAAAGAAATTCATTATTTTAAAATATATATCAAAACCCCTCGCCTTCGCTCATGTCGAAACTGTAAATTATTGTTTCGAGATAAGCCTAAAATGAATGTCAACAGACCGATAAACCAGTTTTAAAGGGACTGTTAAGGAAAAATGAAAGGGGGTATAGGCTGAAAGCTCTTGATCGCGACCCATGAAAGTTATATCTGATGTCTCGAGAAATTGATATAAAACTCTGTCAAATTTATACAAAAATTCATATAAACATAATGAACAAATATTAAATGTATGAATATTAAATAATAAAATCAAATCATATATAATACCATCATAGTCCGAATTTTTATGAATTGGAGCCGCGTCTCAAATCAACCAATAACCGGTTTTAATTGAGCGCCGTCTTAAACTTTGAAACATTAAATATAACTTTAAGCGGAAACAATTTTATTTGAGCCCCGTCTCAAAGACTTTAAATTTGGCCTCTTGTAAATGAAGATGGGTTGGCCGGTCAGTAGTGGATGTATTGATTAATGTGATGGAGGGGGGGGGGGGGATTAAAAATATTGTTTTTAATTAAATAGGGAAATTTAAGTCCCGAGGCCGAATTAAAAGAGTTTGTGCTGACGCTCCATTGGAACCGGATTTAGGGGTTCAGGGACTTGGTTTAAATTCTCAAAATTCGGCGTATGGTTACTATAACAGAATATTAGCATTAATATTTTTTTGAAAGTTTCAGCTCTTTTATTATTAAATTTCTGAAATGTCTATTAAATTTGTTGTAGCATGATCTGCGAAGAGAAGCTCAGAATATTATAGAGGAGGTTGACAAAATGCTTGCAGAGGTAAATTATTAACTATTAGCTTGGGTATCCGGCACTGCCCAGGTAACTCTTAGTTAATACCGCAGTCGACCCATTCCACTTAGAATCTCAAAACCAGAATAAGGTCATCAGTGGTTCCCTCGAGTTCCCCAATCAAAATTTGAGGCAAATCAGTCGAGGGATTCCTGAGTTATGATGCAAACAAATGAACAGACAAACAGAGAAACAAACAGAAATTACAACTTTACATATAATATATATAGATGATGATTCATCTTTTACTTAAATATTCATTCAACCAGAGATGGAATTTAAAGAATTTAAGCCGCGGTTTAAATCTGCCAAAACCCGGTTTAAATTAGGCGCCGGTTTAAATCTTGAAACATTTGATACAATTTTAAGTGGAACCAACCATATTTAAACCGCGGCTTAAATTTAAACCGCCACTCAAATTCTTTAAATTCGGCCACTGTTTTGCGATATGTTTTCCAGAGATAAGTTTTTTTGTTACAGTTTTTTTCCTTGTTTTATAATTAGAAATGAAAATGATAAATGCACAGTGTACAGTGTACAATGTACAGTGTACACTGTACAGTGTACACAGACACATTTAATAGATGGACTTTCTATCTACTGGAAAAACTATTTGCTGTAAAAATATCAGATACCGCGAGATAGCTTAAAGGTCGTCTTCCTGGCCTAAACTTATTATTTAAAATTTAAAAAATGCAACAATTTATTGAACTCACTGTTGAAAAAGATGGACTCGCTGTTGAAAAAGAAATCTCCTGAAATCTGATGAAATATTTTACTTAGTTTGACGGAGTATCTCCGGTGCACTCCCACTTCTACCTCCTGTCCAGTGACCTGTATAGGATTGAAGGAAAACATGCGGATTTCTACAGGTAAGAGTTAGAAGAGTTATGACTGGGCATTGTTCCGTTAACGAACGGCATTTTGAATATTTACTAAATAAATTGTAAACGAAAAAAAAGAAGTAAAGATAACGAATCGTATTATTAAAACAATGGCAAGTATTTGCTATTGTGTTCTGTTTGAATTGGCATCGATTATTTTGTTATCCTACTGTTGACTGTTTAAGAACGAGATCGATCGTTTGTTCATTAACAAACGGAAAAGTTAGAATCTGCCCTGCTCTATTCAGGGTTCATCAATTGAGTATCAAACAGGAGTAGAAATGGGCATGATTGTCTTGGTGTGGTTTTTTTTACTTAAAACAAAAATGAAAAATCTTAATGAATTTGTTTGGATAAACTAATTAAACCTGAGGTTAAGTTTTAATTTAATGAATATTTAGGTCGTCGCTGAGATTTTTGGGTTGTACTGACTACGAGGAACTGAGTAGTGTAGAGCAGGCTAAACATGCTTTCTTCCTTTCCCTTGCAGCTCTTCTAGGAGAGGGGGTTTACAACTTCGGAGAACTACTAGCTCATAAGGTATCCCATATATAAACATGCTTTCTTCCACTCCCTTCCAGCTCTTCTAGGAGAGCATTGAACATGTATTATTAGGTCTTTTAGTATTTAAGAAACTGTAAGCTTCATTTTAAGTGATCCTCCATGCAAAGATGTCAATTCCCGATTCACAACGATACCCTTACAAGCTTTGTCAGATCAAGTTTGAATTAGATATTAACGTTTGTAATTTTGGAAAATTATTATTTTCAATTGTGACAAATAGTGTACAAAAAAAACTTCATCATTGATCAGGAACAGGTTTCAAGGATACCTATGTGAATCAGGCGTTGGCATCTTTGTATGAAGGGTCACTTGAAATTGCAGAACTCAAATTTGACCATGAACTTTTATCAGATCCTGGGTTCTCTGAAAGGAACAGAGAATGATTGGTTGATTGATCTCCTCTTTGCTTTCAACTCAGGAGATGTTGCCAAATTCAGGTATATTAGAACTTTTTTATGAACTCTTTTTTTTATTTCATTAAGACAATTTAGGACAAAGAGTGCCCACTGCCCCCCTAGCTGTTAGTTATAGAGTTAATTTTGCCATTTTTTGTTTGGTGATGATTTCTAAATATAAAATGTCAAAGTTGTTTATCTTGACTAAGCACAAAAACATGATTGACGCTTTTGATTCTGAAACAGTCACTTTTATCAAAAATACCGAATAATATGGCATGGTTTTTGTACATTAATAAATTGATCAATAATTCTGATTTTACATTTAAAGATATATATTCAGATTGTGTCTGAAGTTGATTATCTCGTTTTTAGGCAATTGAAACCAAAATGGGCCACACAGGCTGATCTCGCAGCCAATGAGACATTGCTCTTTGAGAAGGTGAATATGTTTAACAAATCAATACAAAAAATTTGATTTAATATTTGATTTTTTATGTCTAAGATCTAAGTTTCATTTAAAATTTTCTTTTATCTAAAACAAATAAAGGCTTTTGTACTGATGGGCTAATTAGGGCTGCACCCCAGCTTAACCAGGGAGCTTCTCGACATTTTATAGTTTCTTGATATGATTTGATTTGATTTGATTTGATTTGATTTGATTTGATTTGATTTGATTTGATTTGATTTGATTTGATTTGATTTGATTTGATTTGATTGATTTGATTTGATTTGATTTGATTTGATTTGATTTGATTTGATTTGATTTGATTTGATTTGATTTGATTTGATTTGATTTGATTTGATTTGTTTCGATCCGATTCGATTCGATTTTATTTGATTTTGAAGGTCTGTCTGCTGTGTCTGATGGAGATGAGTTTCAGAAGAGAAGCAACCCAAAGAATTATCTCATTCAAGGAAATTGCCGAGGTAATAAAAATGTCTTCAAACGGAATGTTTGTCATTTTAAAGGGTTCATCGAATTATTGATCGAATCCTAGTAAAATAAGAAGCTGCCATCTTTTTTAATCCCATAATTCATCAATTGAATGATGAATTGGCCATTGATTTGACAAATGATTTGATCAATGATAAGATCAATGATATGATAAATAATTTGATTGCCAAATTGATGGACAAATAAATTGACAAAATAATTGACAAAGTGATTGAATTTTTTTTGACAAATTGGTTGAAAAATATACTGACAATTAATTAATGAATTGTTGAATTGATCAGGAAACTATTATACCAGTTGATTAAGTAGAACTGTTGGCTATGAATTGAATAATGAATTGTTGAATTGATCAGGAAATTACTGTACTAATTGATCAAGTAGAACTGTTGACTATGAATAAATTGATTAATGATTTATTGAATTGATCAGGAGACTACTCTACCAGTTGATCAAGTTGAACTGTTGACTATGAAAGCGCTGTCCCAGTCCCTGGTCAAGGGAAAGATTGATCAGGTGAGCAAGGGTTAAATATCTCAATATTTAAAAAGACTGAGGTTGTTATTAAAAGTGACCTTTTACTTAAAAAGGAGTTTTCCCAATTCACAACGGTGTCCTCAAAATCGTTATCTGATCTTCGACATTAATATATCATAGAATTATTCTTAGAATACTCCTGTCATCCTTGATCAATGGATAAAGGTACTGTTGTGAATTGGACATGTTACTTTACTTTTATTAGTCCCACCTAATTACTTCTTATCCAGAAAACATTCTATATATATATACTAGCTTGAGAACCCAGAGTTGCCCAGGGTTCTCATAGTTACTCCCGCCGTTTACTTGCGCTTGGTCGTAAATTTCGATTTTAGCTATTTTTCCCTATAAAGAAGACCTTCTCAACTTAGAATCTAAAAACCAAGCTTAGAACATTCCCGTGGCTCTCCCGAGTCCCCCAAATCAAAATCAATATTTGAGGCAAATCGGTCAAGGGGTGATGAGTTATGATTTTTTAAATATAGATATACTTGATGGCCGATGAAGATTCTGTTATATGTAAAACAATTGATATTTGTTAAGGTGAATGCTACCGTTCACATCACCTGGGTTCAACCTAGAGTACTTAATAAGGACCAGGTTAAGGTCAGTAGTCATTTATTTATTTCATGAACTGTCAACTCTTGTAATGTAAACCCTTAATTTCTTGTGGCTAAATATCAATATGCATTGAGGACACTTTTGACTTTCTGCCTGTTCCTCTCTCATGGATATATCTTGATTCCGACCAATGAGAGTTTTTTATTGATTTCGCACAAAATTTCTCGGCTTCTGATTGGCTGGTAAATTTCTGCAATCGACATTCTGATGCTGATTGGTTTGCATTTAGAAACTTTCCTTGATATTAATGATCAGATTTGATTATTCTGCAGATTAATAAAATCAATAATGGATCTCGATATCCACAATTCTACAGATTTTAACTCAGAACACTTATGTAGAAAGTGAGACTGACTTCGTCAATTTTCTAACAGGGTTGAATAATTTCAAGCATCTCTCCTGGGGGGGGGGGGGGATGCTTTTTGAAGAACTTTGGGAAAGACGAAAAATTGGTCATGATCAGGGAATAACACCCTAAAAACTTCTGGATTGAACATTGTTTTCTAATTAATGAATTTTTATGAAATGTACAGTATACACCCCTGGTTCCTTACTTTACCTGTATTTCTAATGTTTGTGTTTAGATAATGCTGAATAAGATAGATATCTGGTCTGCTTCTGTTACAAAGATGGAAAAACAGATCGAAATGAACGCCGGGGAGATCCTCACCTATTAAACATACTTGATACCAATTTATTTCACTTCAATACAGTAATAATATTTTCAGAAACAATTTACAAACTTTTCCGTTAATTCGATTTTTCAATGTCAAAAATTAAGTAGTATTTTGTTTTCTAAGTTGATTTCCAATATTTCGAAAATGTAAATTTTGAGCAAGGATTAGTTTTGTATTTAGTAAAATCTGGTACAAATAACTATTTGTGTTTCATAAAGTAACATTTAAGTAACATTTCTTATTGTTAGAAAATATTTTTAAATGCTGAGAAAATATTTTAAAATACTGAAAAACGTTGTGAATATTTGAATTCCAAATTAGTTAATTATGTTTATAGATGCTGAAATTAATCCTACTGGTCCTTGTATATTTTAAAAACAAAACCCAACCTGATATTTATGTAATTTTTGAATAAAATACGTAAATAATAAATATTTGTCTGAAAAGATATTGTATGTGGAGTGACAATTTTATTGGATAAACTAGATTTATGTAATTTGTCTATTTTTTGATTTGTTCGACAAAATTGATATTTAAAGTGCCAAACCATTATAACGTATTTGACTGGAGGTTTCTATAAAAATGTTAATATTCAAACCTTGGAAAACAAAAGTGAAAAATTGTTTTTATGTATTTTCAGTCGGCGGTAGCCATAAAAGTGATAATTTTCAAACTTAACACCACCACTGGAAATCCGTTACTCCATACTTTTAAATATACTTAGGTAATTATAAACAATAACTTTCATTGCGAAAGGGTGTCTCATTAACATGCATTCATGACTTATTTTTAGTGAGTATGGGGAACAGAATGATAGTACTATTATAACAAATTATGCCCAGGCTGAAAATGAGCTCAGCCGTAAGAAATTCGTAATATGGATATAATTTTGCATACAGTCTTAGCTAATTTGATCTAAGGTCACATTTCATAGAATTAATATTGCTCACAATGGTGCCCTTAATATTTCAGAACTTCTTTTATTTAACTCTAAGAAAGAGATTAATTCTGATAATTCTTGTATAGTTTTCCTGGAGTAGAAATGCGCAAGTCACTTTTTTCGCGATATCTCGATTAAAAGTATTTTCAAAATTATAATTAATTTAACTTGATCAGACAAAGCTTTTAAGAGAGTGTTCGCAAAAAATGAAAGGTGGTATAGGCTTACGCTATAAAAAATCGCTTTTGATAACTACTAATCTGACTTCTATCTGTTGCGTCTATAATGAGAAAATTGTTTAAGCGTTTCATATCGGAGAACGTAGCATGCATACAAATTGAGAATCGGATCGTAAAAAATCTATTTAATATCAAACAAATCAATTAGATATTAAATCCTATATAGTCATCGATTATTTTTCGAAGCATTCGGATATAATTGATTTTTCATAATATAATCTGAGAGTTATTTTTGAAAACATTTATTCCTGTTCCGAGGATTCTTGATAATGAAGACGACATTTTCATATTTTTCAGGAATTTTCGGAAATAAGTTGTAAGCTAAATATTATTTTAAAAAACAAAATCAAAAATACAATGAAATATCAATTATATCCGAAAAATAATTGATTACTAGGATTTAATATCTAAATGATTGTTAAATACTAAATAGATTTTAAGATCCGAGTCCTATGTTGCGACTATCTCAATTTATATGGACGCTACGTTCTTCGGTATGAGGCGTTTTTAACAATTTTCTCCTTATAGACGCAACAGACAGAAGTAAGAATAGTAGCGATCATTAGCGATTATTTTTCGCCGTTAGCCTCTACTCCCTTTCATTTTTCGCGAACACTCCTTTTAGAGGTTACCGTTGTGAATCGGACATACCACTTGTTTATGGTATTGTAGCTTAAAATCACGTTTACAGAAGTGAAGTCATGCGTCATGTGTCATGTGTCATGGGACCATAGAATATGGTTCAAAAGCATGAATGTGCATGGATAGTTGTCTATTTCGATGAATAAGGTAACTAACTACAGACTTAAACCATATGTTAACAACACAGATAGAAAACTATATGTTGTCTTTTCCGGATTGTCGTAGAATAGGGTCGCCTTGTCTTGTAGTTCAACGCAGCGTGCGCGTAACTCCTTGTGGCATCTGCATCAGTGTTCTTGTGAACGAAAAACCCCTATTTCTTGAAAAGACGACATCTAATGTTTTTTATTAATCTTTGTCTTTAACATTATTACTTTTCAACTAGTAACAAGAAAAATAGCAATAAAATTACAAATTTATTGAAGCCATATTTATGTATATAATCATTATCTTGAATGTTCTAAGTTGTTAGGTTCTGAATAGTGTCTCTGAAAAATAACTCGGTTAGTAAAATAAATTTACCTGAGATGGAATTTAAAGAATTTGAGCCGCGGTTTAAATCCACCAAAACCCGGTTTAAATTAAGCGCCGGCTTAAATTTTGAAACATTTGATACAATTTTAATTGGAACCAACCAGATTTAAGCCGCGGCTTAAATTTAAACCGCCGCTCAAATTCTTTAAATTCGGCCACTGGTTTAATAGAAACATGGAAAACAGCTTATTTGTCTAGGGTATAACAACAAGGACATTATAAGTCAACTGGACTACACCAACATAACTTCAAGTGATCAATTTATTGTGTAAGAATTGGAAAAATAAACTCAAAACTTTGGTACAAGCCGAAATTATGAAGGTATATTCTTTTTATTCGATTAAGCATTAACAGAGTCTTCTTCCCCCCCCCCTGGGATTATTGTTCAAAGGCTTATGTCTGGAAGGGGGGGGGGGTAGGTTAGCCAAGAGTTTGGCAACATCTGAAAGGGCAAGTCCGCTCCCCCTAAAAAATAATTCAACAATTTTCTGAAAAGTCCTGACCTGGCATTTTCCAGCTTATGTAGAACAATGAAAAATTGTTCCGGGGACAATTCTAGATTCAACACATTCTAGTCAGAAATTATAGATAGACAACTCGAGTGTTTAAAGGAAATTTTAAATACACATTTATATTTATGTAGGGTTACCAATCGGAATTCAGTTACGCGGACTTGTGCGAAACTGCGCGAAATTGCTCGGAATTGGCGGAATAAATGGATTCGCAATTGCGGATAACTCTATGCACTTTGTTTTTGACACTCATCGAAATAATATATCGGATAATGAGAAATGACGACAAAAACAGTGGAGCTCATGAAGACGACATCCAGTAATCAAGTTTTTTCAATAATAGAACAAATAGGTTACGTAAATTACGAGTAGCTTGAAAATAAACTTTTTAAGTGAAATTATTATTATCCGTATAGCTGTATTTCATGTTTATTGGACTATATAAAATCGTGCCTTTAGTCTATCAATATCTTCTTATTGCACTGTTTTATGAGCCACATAATAACATTTTAAATTATATTTTTATATTATTTGAAACTATATTTTTGTAGATAATTACCTTGGGAGATAGTTCGGATTTTGAGACAATCTCAAGACGTATAAAAGTAGCACCTGAAATAACTTAAATTTGTACAGTACAATTTAAAAATATTTTTGATTATTATAAAAAAAGTTGAGACGTTTTAAGACTTTAATAAAGACCTGAAACTCTTAAATAATAATGATCAGAAAAATTAAGTCTTTGATAGAATATTCTATGATTTGGCAAAGAAAGAAACCAACAAGTAAATAATTGAAGTGTCGTCTAATGAAGTCTTATTATTTTTGGAAAACCCTGTAACTAAAGAAACTACCAAGTTGGATTTAAAATACACACGGGCAAAAAATGTAACTTCCAAATACCTCAAACAATGAATTTGAATCTGAAGTTATTTAATTTTTTAGTAGAGGCTACGTCCCTATAAACAGGAGTTCAGTGTAAATATGAAAATCATCAATAAAAGGCATAAACATAGCTCTCATATAAACATATTTTACGATTCTTGAACTTTTAACTAATGATCTATTGTCATGGAAGCAAATCATTTTCGTTTAATTTTAATAAATGTTGAATATTCTTTTTTTTATTTTTGTTATTTTGAGTAATAAGAGTCACGCACCAATGCCAGGCAATGTAAAGGCAACTTTTTAAATAAATCATGATACCTTTAGTTGGAAACTTAGTTGACTGGCTTATTTGATTTCTTCTCATACATGCGAGATTGCGAAATTAAGAGGCAGCTGATTATTTTACGGATTAAATCTCGTTAAATCAAAAGTTTCAAAAGTTTCCAGTGTGGATTATAGCACGGTTTACATTTAAAAGTTCCAATCTCAATCAAGAATAAATATGTTTTACCAGGTTCCTTATCCTCTAGCTCCCCTCCACCAGCTGCTCGCACTAGAAAAATCAAAATTAAAGGATTGTTCACTTTTTAAAATAAATTTTAAAAATTACAAACTGTGAAACTCTTAATTGAAAATACCAAAATCCAAATTTAAGTAAATACTTTTTTCTAACTTTTGCGATCTTGAAAATGTTTTTTTATTCTTTATTTTGTTTGAAACTCATGAGTGAACTGCGAGTGAACTGTTAAAAGAACGTTATTAACGCTTTAATGTAACAAAAACTTTTTTCGGAAACTAGCTTGAGAACCCAGCTTTGCCTGGAAACAAAGTTTTCTATATAAGAGTAAACTTAGACTCTTTAAACCCAGCTGAGAACTTTCCCGTGGTTCTACAGAGTTCCCTAATCAAAATTTGAGCCAATCGGTTAAGTGGTTCCCGAGTTATGATCCGACATACAAACAAAGATTACTACTTTATATTAAGAAGAGAGGAAAAGCATGTTAGCCTGGCATATCAACATTTGTGAGATATTGCTCACATTCTGTTCATTAAGTATGAATTTTTACCGCCAACTTCCCAGCTTAGTTTTTCAAATTTTTCCGCCATTTTTAACAATTCTATTTAAAAGATTTGTCAGAACTGAGAAATGTATAAATTTCTTTTAACATGTTTTGCTTTCAATTTTATCTTTACCACAATACTTACCAGACAGATAAGTGTAAAATCAATGAGAATATATTCAAGGATAACTAGAAGGATAAATGTGAAATCAATGAGAATATATTCAAGGATAACCAGAGAAATAAGTGTGAAATTAATGAGAATATATTCAAGAATAACCAGAGAGATAAGTGTGAAATCAATAAGAATATATGCAAGGATAACTAGAGAGATAAATGTGAAATCAATGAGACTATATTCAAGGATAACTAGAGAGATAAGCGTGAAATCAATGAGACTATATTCAAGGATAACTTGAGAGATAAGTGTGAGAAAAATGAGAATATATTCAAGGATAACTAGAGAGAAGTGTGAAATCAATGAGAATATATTCAAGGATAATCAGAGAGATAAGTGTGAAATCAATGAGAATATATTCAAGGATAACTAGAGAGATAATTGTGAAATCATTGCGAATATATTCAAGGATTGGGAGAGTGAGAGAAGGATGATTAATTTTGAAAACTAATCTGTTATGTGAAAAGGGTTGGAATTTGTTGGAAAACAACTTTCTGCCAATTTGCGAAATCAAAGTTTACTGAAAATTGTCCAGTTCGTCATAAAAAATATATTTACTTTATCCCAATGTATATAAAAGTCATAGATGAATTAAAATAACCGATAGGACACTAGATGTCGTCTTTTCAAGATTCCTGTGTGTTACGTTCACAATACAACCCTCCGGTAGCAGCCAAAAGGAGTTACACGTACTCGGCGTAGAACAGGCTCTCTCTGTATTTTTTCTACTCCGACTACACGTAACTCCTTTGAGCTGCTGCCTCTGGGTTATTGTGATAAAAGAATCTTGAAAAGACGACATCTAGTGTCCTGTCTGTTACTTTAATTAATCTATGATAAAGTGTTGAGATCAAAACTTTTGTGTGAAAATCTATACAATACTTGATTTCGATTTCCACTATTAATTTTAAGAAAAAAGTTCTTGATCGCTTACTTTTAGTATCAACCATGTGATTAATTAATCCCGTTAGACTGTACAAGAAAGGAGTACTTCCAATCCCAGTGTTCACAACTAAAAGTTTTCATCTCTGGAAAAGTTTGAATGCAACATAAATTTTCTTCTTTGTGTTATTAAACCTAGTATAATGTTTACTCTACCCACATATATTGTCCCATCCATCATATCTCTAGTAATATTAGAGGATTGGTCAGGGGAGGAAGGCACAACACACTCGTTTAACCTCCGACCCACAAATAACGTCAAAAAATGGCGTTTTAGTCATGAGCTTACCTATAATAAAGCTCGGGTATACTTATAGGGAGCATAAAGGAAAAATGAAAGGGGGTAATGGTATAGGCTGAAGCCTGAGAATCTCAGGAGTTGACCGATACCTTTAAGACATCTATCTGATGTTGATATAAAACTGTGTCAAATTTATACAAAAATTCATATATATATATATATGCAATTTTGTATAAAAGTTGTAGCATTCAACAAATCATATTCAACTAATACGCAGCCAATCTGAAAAAGACGATATCCAACAAGACCCTGAGAATCTCAGGATTGCTCCAATTGTATTTTTTTTTATTTTGCATCTTTACCACGTGACAACGATACTGCACTGCCATTGGCTGAAGCTCTGGTGACGTAAGACCTTATACTAAAATCTAGGACATATTTAATGAGTGAAAATTGATTCTTAAGTTAAGAGTCACTGGACTTTCAACCATGCCCTAGCTAGTTTACCATGGGGGTCTGCAAGTTCGTTGGGGATGACAAAGATGACCATTTTTGTGTACAACCAGAGGTCAGAGCAGATATTTTGTTCAGTAAAGGTAAAACAAGGCAACCAGGCAGTATGCCCTCATCATTCCCCCCCCCCCCATTCTGCATGCTTAGCCTTCCATGCCTCCTCCCTCCTCTCCTCTCCTCCTAATGTGTCATCAGTTGATGATTATTCTCTAATGTAAAACTATTAACTGTGTAGATGGAGTTCGTTTAGTTTGATTGGTAACTTATTCAAATTCTTATATGTCATATTTCATCAAATATATTCAAACTTTACTATTCAGAAAACACTTGCTTAAAGGTAACATAGTACATTCTGGCCGTCTCAATAATTCTAAATTAAAATTATGTGGGTCGCAAAATTAAAATGATATATAAATATTTTGTGTCAAATGACCTTACATTTTTAGAGTGCCGTATCCGATTCACATTGGTATCCTTGAAACCTTTATCTGATAAATAATGTTCAAGATATTTTCGTTTTTTTAGCTTTTAAGGGTACCGTTGTGAATTGGACATACTTATCTATAAATAAAGAGGTAGAGACGAAAGTACGTCAACAGTCTCATTAAAAAATGTTTATAATTAAATTTTCTTATTATTAATGTCGAACCAAAAACCATCCACTACATTTTGGGATCTTATCGGAAAGCCATTTCAATATTATTTTTGGACATAAACAAAACATGGACTCCCAGGTTATTAAAAGACAATGCTTACTTCACATATTTGGCAAGATCTAATAATATATTTATTTTTCCCCAGAGAAAACCCCCGAATACAAGATGAGATTAAGTTATGAATTAATAATTTATATATACAGGGTTACCAACAAAGGATGAGACTTCAGAGACGATTGTACAGAATATAAACTATCTGGGCTGAAAACTTTAGAATGGTGGATATTGAGATCAATGCTTGATCTCCTCTTTTTCTTAATCTTAAGGTGAAATCATGCTTGTTCTCCTCTTGTTATTAATCCCCAAATTAAGCAACCAATCGGGATTAAGGATATCCCATTCAAAAGTTCCCAGCTCTGATTCCTTTTATTTATTTTTCCCTGGAAGTTTAACCTTTTTTCGTTTTTTGCCTAATCATTAAATAATCTATAAAAAGATAATATATAAAGGAGAAGGCTTGATTTGACTTCGAAATCGTTAAATTTAAATAACTTTAGGTCGTCTTTACAGTCTCATCCTTTGTGGGTAACCCTGTACAAGATGAGATTACTTTATGAATTAATAATCCTTCAGAATGGATCTTTAATACTTAATGAAAAAAAACAGAAAATTATCAGTATATACGCTTAAATGAATATTTAATATAAATATACTAATTATTTTCATTGAAAAGTTTTATTTACTACGGTGATAACCAAAAAATGTGGTACTGTTATGAACATGTTCGGAGATGGGAACTCTTGCATTCTAGATATTGCAATCAATCTGCAATTAATCAGCAGATTAATATAATCCTATAATTCGATATCCCCAGTTTAATTCTACTTCTAATTACTCCTCAAATGAAATGTGACCACAGTGGATATCAAGATCAAGAATTATCCACTAGAAAGGGAGAGTCATTTGAAAAATTCTACAGTTGATTTAATTCTTTAGCAAAATAATTAATTATTGTAATGAATTAATCCGCAAATACAATCAATTGACTAATTACATTGAAGGACTATAGTAATAGGTTCCGCCATAGATCAATTAAAATAACAGATATGTCGACTTTTCAAGATTTAGGAGGTTTTTATTCAAAATAACCCTGAGGCAGACGCCCAAAGGAGTTACGCGCATGCTGCGTTGAAATACAAGACAGAGAGAGAGAGAGCCTGCTCTACAGCGACTGCGTGTAACTCCTTTGGCCTTCTGCCTCAGTGTTATTGTGAACGGAAACCCCTAAATCTTGAAAGGACGACATCTAGTTTCCTATCTGTTATTTTAATTAATCTATTGGTTGCGCCAAGTCCTATTAATTAAATGTTCACTAATGACCTGAAGCTAATAAAGTCTATAACCCAGGATAAATTACACCAATTTTACTTTATTGGAGATTTTCCTCCGCAAACTTAAATAAATGGGATGAGGTTGCGATCTTTCAACTTTTTAATTAAAAAGCCAGATAAAATCTGACATATTTATACTCACCTCTTTTAAAATACACCAGTACTCTAATTTTTGAATTTTAGATCTCATCAAAATTTATCTTATACACTTTATTCAAAAAATCAATTTAACTATCATTGGCATCGCTCTTAAAAGGGAGCGTTTGGTATATATAAAAAGGGGGTCTGGGCGGATTTCGAATGAAATCGGCTTTGATCACTAATAATTTTACTTCTATCTAGTGCGTATAAAAAGGGAGAGAATGGCTAAAAAACGCCTTATAACCTAGAGAGTATAGAACCCATACAATTTCACGGAGTTTCATTATTCCACTAAACCATTTAATTTAATTTAATTTTAAACTACACATGCAGATATTGTATACAAGTATTTAAAAGGCTGAGATAATGTGCCACTGCCCCCCCCCCCTTCTGAGAAAAAGAGCACATGCTCCTATGCCACCCCTTCGCTAAGGACCTGGAACTAAATCTTTAACTGAGATATTTTGTCAATCAATTACAACTTCTTTCTATTATATTAATGATAATAATAATACAATAATGGTATATATTTAAAACTAGTTTAAACGTTAAATAATAACAATATATGTACAAATTATGGTATTGGGATAAAAGCATTGATATACAATTTACAATTACAGACTAGACTATAAAGTCTTCAGACTGTATCAACTAGCCCGAGAATTTGTTTTTAATATCTTTTTTAGTAAAATTGACTTGAAAAAAGTTTGATTATTAAAAAATATAATTGTATAACTTGTAGTATAACTCTCCTATTTCAAATATTCATGGGAAAATGACGAAGTTTGTATAACTTATAATCGTCCTTTATTTTAGTTTATTTCGTGTTGTTTCATGATTAGAAGTTTATTTTTGTCTGATTTTCCTTCCGAAGATTTGATTTAAAATACAAGATACAAAGTTTGGACAGTAGGAGCTAGTGTAAGCAATTTGTCCTCATTTTCCTCTTTAGTTTTCTTCTATTCAGTTCTTTAACCCTATCACAAGTTGGAGGGGTTCTTGTGTTCTTGTCAAACAAGAAAATATTTTTTACATTTTTCCGAGAGACTTTTTGAATTTTTAAAAATTCCATATAACCCTTACCTTTAAATATAAGGGTTTTATAATTAATCTTATTAATTGATCGATTAACCCGATCTCAATTCTCAAGCTTTTAAAAGAGGTTGAATTTTTTGTGTTTCATGCAAATCTCAAATCAAGCATTGATCTCCATCTTATGCAGGTCTATAGGGATCAATTAAATTCCTCTTAAATATCCCGGGATGGAAACACTTGGATTAAGGAATCAAAATATTTCCTCAAGTCTAAAAGTGTCCAAATTGAACATCAAGATTAAATATTCTCCTCACATAGGTGCTTTTATAGTTATGAAATAGTTCATTTTCATTTTTATTCAACTTTTTATTCAAGTTTACAATTTAAAAAGTTTATGGATGAAGCTGTATCTAATTCTGGTAACATTTTTGGCTCATTCTTTGGTTCAGGCGTAGCTAAACATTTCCTTGTTGAAACTATAGGTATTTCTAATATACTAGCTAAACTGCACGGCGTTGCCCATGGAATTTAAAAGAATAGAATTTTAACAAATTTTTGTTTTGTTTTTGCATAATTACCACCAAAGTAATGCATGGGTTTCCTGAAAAATTTCAGACAGGTTTTTCCAGCCGTTTGGCCAGCTATAGATAACAAATATACATATATATACTTTGTTCGTCTGTTGTGGGACCTCGCGTGACCCCAGGGAAGGTTTCTTAGTGATTAAAAATGCCGTTTCATTAACGGTTAGTTCCAACCGTTAAAAAACAAATATTTCAGTTAGCCGTTAATTCTAAAGGTAAGAATGGAACGTTCGTTCCTTTATCAGCATTTTTCGTTTTTTTCAATTTACCGTTAGTAAATTTCGCCTTGTAGTAAAATATTAAATATTTCGTCTTTATTTTTTTTCCAATGAACAATTAATGCGCAAGTTGAAGATAAAAAATTAGCAACTTTTCAAAAAAATTGATGAGATCGCTTATAACCGAATTCTCAATATCTGGCGGAGCAATGTCTCTCACATTATTTTGGGTTAGGGTAGAGGTTAAGACAATTTCTGGGCCGAGCGCTGTGGCCTCTTAAACCTTGAATGCTGATTTTAGCTGACTATTTCACGCTTCTTATTTAGCATTTTTCTTTAAATTTTGTAACTGTAATTATAGCCTGTTTTAGCAACAGCACTTTCACCAGAAGATGTCTTAACCTAACCTAACCTAAATAATGTAAGAGACAGCTCATTATTCAACATGCATTTAAGAGACAGCAGCAATCGGCCCCTTAGCCCATCCTAGCCACAGCACTCGGCCCAGAAATTGTCTTAACCTCTACCCTAACCCAAAATAATGTGAGAGACATTGCTCCGCCAGATATTGAGAATTCGGTTATAAGCGATCTCATCNCCACCAGATAGGATTAATAGAATATTTGTCAATCCAATAGAATCGTTGACAATCCAATAGAATATTTGAAAATCGTAGTAGAATATTTCACAATCTAATATAATATTTCACAATCTAATAAAATATTTCACAATCTAATAGAAAATTTCACAATGTAATAGAATATTTCACAATCAAATAGAATATTTCAAATCTAATTACAATCATATAGCCTATTTGACAATCAAACAGAATACTTCACAATCTAATGGAATATTTTGCAATCTTATAGTATGTTTGACAATCTAACAGAATACTTCACAATCTAATGGAATATTTTACAATCTTATAGCATGTTTGACAATCTGACAGAATACTTCACAATCTAATGGAATATTTTACAATCTTATAGAATGTTTGACAATCTAACAGAATACTTCACAATCTAATGGAATATTTTACAATCTTATAGCATGTTTGACAATCTGACAGAATACTTCACAATCTAATGGAATATTTTACAATCTTATAGAATGTTTGACAATCTAACAGAATACTTCTCAATCTAATGGAATATTTTACAATCTTATAGCATGTTTGACAATCTAACAGAATACTTCTCAGTTTAATGGAATATTTTACAATCTTATAGGATGTTTGACAATCTAACAGAATACTTCTCAATCTAATGGAATATTTCACAATCTAATAGAATATTTCACAATCAAATAGAATATTTCAAATCTAATTAGAATCTATAGCATATTTGACAATCTAATAAAATATTTGAATTTAATAGAATATTTGACAATCTAATAGAATATTTAACAATCTAATAGAATATTTGAAAATCTTATCACTTGAGCCCAAACTCACTTCTTTTGAGTTTGTAAAATAAGAGTTTAAAAGTTTGAAATGCGCGAAATTATTTCACCGAAATCCTCGATTAAATTGCTAAAATTAAGATTTATACACAATGAATTTCAAACCCTTCTTCTGTCTTCTGTTTTTCCTTATAAAGCCTTGCACTGCGCAGTTTAAAATGGAGGTAAAAACACTTTTGTCATCGAATCTATTAACAATTTCAATTAGAAATAACAACAATTAATGTAAATGTAAAATATGTTAAATTGTTAGACATGCTCTGGAGGAATTTGTTTAAGAAACAAAACATACAGATCTACAGAGGGCCCTCTTTATGTTAAAGTTGGTAAAAGTATTAATTAGTATTAATCATTAAGAATTTTTATACTAATCATAAATATCTTTTATAATTCCTATTTTGTTTAGTATTATATCTAATTCAATTGCACGAAATCAATATTCTACGCAGAGCTGTAAATGTGGAAGTGTTTACAAGATTTTCTTGGTTTGAGGAAAGGTAAGCCCGGGAGGTACAGGGTTTACTACAAAACTTGACTGAAGAAAGACGTCTTAAAGGTCGTCTTTCATCTTTAAAATTATTTGTGGCATTTGTCGATAAACCTACGTTTATATGTTTGATTCATAAAACAACATTCACAAAATACTCCTAATCCTGCCTTTTTTGTGCTGTCAATATTTCCGATCAAAAATATCCAAAAATCTACTATGTCGAAGATCAGTTTAATAGACTCTCTAGTCACTGAGTTGTTCAAAAAAGTTTCCTTGTTTTCATATATATGTCTGCTCAAAAAACACAGTGCTATAAATTTGATAAATTTAACGTTTTATTGTGTAATATAAAAGAATTAAGTTTATTTTAAAAATGGTTTATTTAAAAAGGAATAAACACATTGCCCTTAATTTTAGGGAGGCCAAGTTTATTTACTTTGAAAAAATGTTTGCTTTAAAATGACTTCCATACAATATGTTATTATTATCTTTGGTATCAAACAACTTAACAAATTATGGAAGAAGACATTTGTAACTATTCGCCAACTGTCATGTTTCGTTGTACACCCTGTACACGAATCATGACAGTAGCAAAGACTTAAAGGTCGTTTTTGAAATTTAAAAAATTTGCAGCATTTGCTCGTAAACTTAATTTTAGACAAATTGTTCATAGAGTTAATGATCACACAATATTCAATAACCATTGTTTCAGATTTCTTTCAGATTTGGTTTTATTTGATAAGTGAAAAAAGTTTTATTTTGTAGAATTACAGCAAATGAAACGAATCTACAGGTGGACTCAGATTTGAAGAAACATCTCTTAATTCCTGAAACTAGAATTGTTAATGTTAGAAGTTTAAATAAACTTGACATGGTTCAGGGAACCAAACACGACATTTACGTTAGCAAGATAATTAACGGCAAGGTAAGTTTAATTCTAATATACAGTGAGAACCATAAAACTGTGGAATAGGAAGACGACCTTAAAGTAATAATTAAGCTTTTATGATACTGTTAGAAAGCAATTATTTTTACTAATAGCTTTGTTAATCTGTTATTAAGTGAACTGGGTCTGCTTACACAGCACAATTGCTGTGTTTCGTGTTCGTTGGACTAGTTACAGCCGTAACTTGAGTCTTATAACTCGTATTCCTATTCCAGAGTTTTCTGGTATTCACTGTAGTACTAATCAACATATTACTATTGTATTTCTAACCTGTAACTGCAGGGGTTAATCGTTTTTAAAAACGATCGAAAGAACGATCGTTTAACGTTTCGTTTTTAAATTTGTTTTTAAAAACGATCATATTACTTTTGAAAAAACGGTGGGCCACAACGAAGAAACTACTCGTTTTCAACTTTTAAAAACGTATCATAAAAATGTCCCTTATAAATTTGAGTTTTATGACAATTAATTTAAACTTTTTTTAACGATCGTCAAAAATTAAAAACGACTTTTACCTGCGTTAAAAAAACGACGAACTTAATTAAAAAACTACTTCTTCGTTTTTTAATTTAAAAAACAATATTTTTGAAAAACGACCATTTCGTCGTTAACAAAACGAAACGATCGGTTTTCAAAAAAATGAAAACGATCCATCCTTACCTGTAACTCATTTAGGGAGCTGTTCTAACCTTCAGCTACAAATCTGAAGTTGAGTTTGGTTGTGATATGGATTTTAATATGTATCCATTCAACAATATTAATTGTAATTATAAAATTACAAGCTCTACACGGGACTCTAGGCTAGCCTTAGTTTTCAATTTTCTGATATATATATCTTTATATTTTGTTTGTCTCATGCTTTTTGGTTGGTTTTGTGGAACCTCATATGAACCCAGAACATGAACGGTAAGAAGTTAAAAAATTTGCCTCCAAAAAACGTTGAAACATAACTTAGAAATTACATAAAATCATTTAAGTGAACCATGCCGGGGCCATGCTTTATATTAACTCATGTTTTTTCAGTGTTTTGATTCTAGTATGGGTATTCTTTTTAGAATCTGCGTATTTCAACAGTCCTTGACCTCTAAATAACAATGACCTAAATGATATTATCGATATTGATTCACAAACGTTTTGTTACGTATATATCCATTTTAAGTGATTCTTATTTTTGACCTCCGGAGGTCATTAATATTTGGAGGTCAGAAGAAGTATACTTTAGATGGAATCCAATAAAACACCAAAAACTTATGATTTGATTGTTAACATAACAAATTACAATTATTCTTCTTCTCATATGTGTGATGACGACAAAATATTAATTATGAGGAAAAAATGGTGTTGTCCTATTTTCTGGCTTTATGCAGTTAAACATTTTCTCTCTCATCTTTATAGATGACTATACAATATGAGCCTGCTTTCAACATTTCAGCATCTTATCTCAAACACAGCCTGCAGATGCAGACCAAAATCGCATTTTTAAAAACCACAAGATCGATTATGAGAATTATTCTTTTAAATATTTTTATTTTATAAAAACATAATTGCAGCGCAAACAAAAACAATTGTTAAAGGGAGAGTGAAGTAAAATGTGAGAGTTTTTCTTTTAAATACTGTAATACACCTTTACATAGATTAATTAAAATTTCAGATAGGAAACTAGATGTCGCCTTTCAAAGATTCGTTTACAATAACCCTGAGGCAGAACCCAAAGAAGTTACGCGTAGTCGGCGTAAAACAGGTTCTCTCTGTGTCTTGTAATTCTACAGAGGCAGAGTCACACCTGCATGGCGAGTCCATTAGTGCCTGATCCAATCAGGGTTTAGTCATGTGTTTGTTGCCTATTCTGAACCAATAGAAATAGTATGGCGGTAACATATATCTTTCGGTCTATCTCATTATCCAATTAGAGTTATAAATCCTTCAATCGGCGCTATCAATAAATGGAAATATTTACTTCTACTGAAACTATAGTTGAGCCTGTTCTACGCCAACTATGCGTAACTTCTTTGGATTCTGCCTAAGGGTTATTGTGAACGAAATACACATAAATTTGTTTAAGACGACATCTAGTGTTCTATTTGTTATTTTAATTAATCTATAATACACCTAGTTACCATTGGAAAAATTTAAAATCTACAAGTTACTTTCCTAATACCGCAGCAAGCACATGCATTTAAGTATTTCAGATTTGTAACATTCTAGGAAGAAAAAACGATGAAATCTTTCTTTTTGTGAAAACTATTGAGACTCAAGGCTTGTCTAGTGAACTAGTATTCCAGAGTGAAGATATTCGTGTAACAGACCAGTTTGTTTTCCAGGTATTCTACAGAACAAATTTTATCAATTTTATATTTTAAAAAAAATATCAATTTCATCCGTTTTCACGGGAAAAGTTTAAAATGCGTCAAAAGAATCATAAGTCTTTGCCCTAAACTCAAATTTATTAATCTCTATATATCTTTGTAATCTGATGGTGTAAACCTTTCATATTTCAAATTTAGATTATTTGATCTTACAGAATTCAAAATTCGAAATTTCCAAGGTATAGTACATTGTGCTGCAAAAAGAATAAATGATGAAATCTGAATTTGTGACAAAGACTCAATTCCTTTCAAGCGTTGTGTTCTATATTTTATATTTTAGTTTGATAGTGATTACGACATGACATTCTACCCAACACTAAAAGATAACCTGGTTCCTTCGCTATTATTAAAGTATGGCTTAATTAAATACATTAGTAGGCAGTTATATCAATACAATGAAGACGACTTTTTATTCAAGTTATATTGTTAAACAAGCTTTTTACGAGTTTCTAGTTTACATGTAATCAAAGTACCGCTTTTTTAATTGACAGCTTCTCTTGACTTGTATGTTTATGTGTATCCATGCTGTTTAACAGCTTTATATAAATCAACATTTAAAGTCGTCTTCATACGAAGACTGTATGAAATGTTTTTTAGTTGTTTAAACACTTAACATTAACAATAATTAACATGTTTTATTTAGAGATAGAACATATTCCCTGGTTGGTTTCAGAATTGGACTTAAATATCGTCCTCTAGAGGCTCTTCTAGTTCATTATCTTCCAGCTTTTCTCTTGGTAATTTTTTAAAATAAACTTTTATCCGTCCATGAGTATGTTCTAGAGCCTCTAGGACACAAAGTAAAAGAAAGAAATTAATGTCAAAGTTGAGGTCAGTGACCTCTTGATCCGGTATTTTCTTCATGATATGTGTAAATGTACTGTTAATGACCACTATTGAAGACTACCATGCTAAATGTATGCCTTCCATCTTAATTTTTAAGATCAAGGGCAGCCTGTATAAAATATAGTTTTACAAAGTGTCAAATGGCCTTTTAGGTTGATCGTATGCTCACTTTTTGTAGGTCAGTTCCTCAAAGTTTGTAGGTCGCATGCACAATAAGTCAGATTCACACTTTTTGACCTTCAGATACACACTTTTTGTAGGTCGGATGGACACTTATTGTTAATGTTTGATGAACAAGTTTTCTGTATGGTCTGACTCGTCCAATATTATTGAAATTAGTAATTTTTGTGATTTTTCAATTAAAAAGTTTTTGAGACAAACATGGTCAGTGCAACAGTAGAAGATACATAACTATTAACTGTATTGCAATTATTCAGAGCAGTTTTAGTTTTTAGGGTTTATTAATGCTAATATCCAATTTTCAAGTTGAATTTTTCTTTAGTTGTATGACTATATAATAATGCTCTTCGCTCATGTATATATATATATATACATATATATATATATATATTTATTTATTTTAGCTGTAGATGTCCGAACAGCTGGACCAAATGGGCTGATTTTTTTAAGGGAACCCATTTGTACCCTGGGGAAACAGAAGCTAAAACATTTTCATATTTTTCTTCAAAATTCTATTTTTTTAATTCCACGGGCAACGCCGGGCACTTTAGCTAGTATTATATATAGGAGAAACATAAAGAGTTATTTCTGCGTGATAGATGATTCAGGAAAATAATTTAGGTTTCTGTAAGCTACTTATCTTATGTGATACCTATGTCAGGATCATCTTATAAGATTGTTCTTGTAATGTTGGTAAGTATGCATCTTAAACTGTACTGTTATTTTCAAGGTAATAATTGGTTTGTTATTTTCAAGGTAATAATTGGTTTGTTTTTTTCAAGGTCATAATTGGTTTGTTAAACCAGTTCAACAGTTTGAATAGAGTTGCCCCTAAAGGAGGGAAAGGACCAACTGCTGCAGGTGAGGATATTTTTTGTGAGTAGGAGAAGGTAGAGATGGCCGCATCGTTTAAGCAAACAAACAAAATTTGTCTACAACAATGGGGTCTTTCAGAACAATTTACGAACGATGAAGGAATGAATTGGATCGTTCAATGAGATTTAAAACCACGAATTTTTAAACAAACGAAAAAAATAAACGATTTAAAATCATTATTGATCGTTTCCATTTTATGATCAGTCAGACCGTTAATGAACAATTTCTAAATCGTTCGTTCGAACGAACAAATTATTTAGATAAACTTTTGAAAAAACTATCGTATTTTTAATAAACAAAAAGTTTTTTGAACGAACTTGAAAAAAACTTTTTTATACTTAACAATCGAATTTCTGAAAAAAAACTATAGTTTTTTACTTAAAAAACGATTTTATTGAAAGAACAATCTTACTGAACGAACGATTAAATTGAACGAAAGTTTTCATATAATAAATGGAAAGAAAATGGACGATTATTCTGAAAACGAAAAAATAAATTGTTTTTTTTGAATAACTGAAAAAAACCGAACGAACGAGCTTTTTTCTTGAGAATAGATCATCATCATAATTACATGCAAGATTTGTAATTGATAAGTTTGATTTCATTAAATTAATCCCTTGTAGTAACAATATTCAGAAAATGGAAAAAAATAAAAATTGATTTAAAAATATATTGAGAAAGTATATAATTTTGACTTTTAACAGGATAAGCACAAAGATACAAGCCATTATTATATTGACATTTTTAAATGCTAATCAATACTTTCAGCTGTTTACCTGATGGCCTGTGTATTAAACTCCAGTTTGTGTATGGGTCTTAATGTTTTAGTTTTCAGGTCACAGCATTTTAATCCGGCATTAACGGGGTGTACAGGGGGAGGGGAGGGGGGGGGTAGAGTGATAGCAGCCCCCTAAAGCCAAATATCCGGTGCAATGGGGGCGAAAAGTTTGAAAGCAAAGGGGGCAAAGCATTAAGATAAAGGTTTTTATTCTTATATTTTTTTACGAACTGCAATAAATGTGCATAACACATGGCTAATTGTTATCAAAATTAAATTCAAGTTGAATATTGTACATGTTTTGAAAAACTGAAACTAAGCAATATACTTCTAATAGAAAAGAAAACACTGACCTCATCATGAGAAACAAGAGTTAAACATATTTCAGTGTGATGAAATATATCCGTTTAATATCATATCTGCTTAATATTATTCATAATTTAATATGTTTATATTCTAGGTATAAAGTTGATGCTATCCTCTCTAAAAGAGTAAACTTCTATTGTGGACTACTCAATTTATTCCTATTTCTGCTTTTTAATATTCTATACTGGCCTGCTGTTATAACCAAGATCAGACAATAATTAAGAAAAATATATATAAGCATTTTCCACTTTTCTGTTGTAAAAAACACAAAAATAAATTCATATTTGAATTTTTTTTAATCTCTGTAAAAGAGAAAGAGCATATTATCTAAAATTAGGCCTTGTTTTAAAGGTTAAAACTACATTTTAGAACAATATGTTTTATTGATTCATAGCTTCATACCACCAAGGAGAACATTTGTTAGTACATAAAAACGGTTCTTAGTAGAACAAAAAGCTTAAACACACTTTTTTAGAGACACCCTGTTTTAAAGTTTTATAAAAAGTAAGATTTATATATCTAGAAAATGAATTTATTATATAAAACTGAAACGAATGAAGCGCCCAATCAATTTCCGTTCATTTCCTGATACTCTTATCTTATCTTTTCTCTTTTATTGAAATCAGAGATTGAAAAGAATATATCAGAATCCAGATTTACGCCCACAATTAAGGGGTGTATAAAAGGGAGGGGGGAAAGGGGGTTAATGTCCAAAACCAAGTCTTCTGTGGGGCGTACCATCCCCGCCCCCCCCCCCCACCCCAAGAAAATCCTCATTTTGAAACTGAGGAACAACTTAAAAGGATTTGAGTCTTTGCCACAAACTCAAATTTTCTAATTCCTATATCCTTGCAACCCAATGCCGGAGACCTTAGATATTTCAAACTATGAATTCTGGTAGATCAAATAATCTAAGTTTGAAATATCAAAGGTTTGCACCATCAAGTTGCTAAGATATAAGGATTAGAAAATTTGAGTTTGTGACAAAGACTCAAGTCCTTTAATCAAACATATCTAACAGATTTCTAGAATGAAAAAAAACATTTCTAGGAGGGGGCCGGTAAAAAAAGCCACAATATAGGAGGGCGTATGTACGGTATAACAATTCAATATATATTTCGTAGATTTTTTGGTTTTCATTTATAAATCTTAAATATTTCAATTCTGACTGTTTATAAACCTTCCTTGAGGTTTCAAAGAAATTGAGCTTTTCATTGAATAATTACAAAAGTTGACATAAAGTAACATTGAACAAATTAAGTTTCAATTTTAAATTAACAAAAGTTCTACTCGATCATTTGTGAAGTGGAAATTATTGAACAAAATTCTTTTCCCCCTAAATGTGAAAATTCTTTAAAATACATGAATAAAAACCTTTTTATCCGACTCCCCTAAAGAATCTTCCTTTCAATCTATACTGCAGTTTGATTTACTGAAAATATTAGATTGAAAATGGAGAAACAGCTGATTCAGGTTTATCAGGTTGGATTTTATTTCAATTTTTTTTCAACAAGAACCAAATATATTTCACAAGATGGTATCTTAGAAACTTTGCAATTATACTTTTAGGAAAGATGTATACAGCTTGCACTCAGACACTTCTAATCCATCTCATATTTTCATATATGCTGCCGAAGAGTTTTTTAACATTGAATAATTTATAAAATAAAACAAGACATTCGTATATATTTATGTTGCGATTAGCCGGCCAAACGGATGGACCGATTGGGCTGAAACTTTTGTGGACACTGGACACTCATGGGTGGTCAGGGGGTGTTATAGGCTGAAAAATAAAAAAAAAATTTCAACATTTTTAAAAAAATTTTTGATAACACTTTAAAATTTTTTTTCCACGGGCAACGGCGGGCTCTTCAGCTAGTATCAGATATATTAAGAAGCAGTATTAAACAAATTATACAGTCCTAAAATCTGAACTATAGTTTCTGAAGTAATTTAGCCTCAGAATAACATAGTTTAGAGGAAAAAACACTTTTAAAAAATCTCGATAATTTTTTTAAATTTCGAACATATTCTATTTGTAAATATCGAACCTTTTCTTTTTTAATTTAAAAATTGTTTCGTTACAGTTCTATGTTATGAACTTTTAACAGTGAAAATATAAAAAAAAAAACTTTTAATGTCAAGTATATATATTTAAAGGATTAATTAAACAAACCTCTTGTACAAACAAAAATCAATAAAAAAGTTTTTAAAAAAAAGTTTAAATTAACTTTAAGGTTAATTTTAAGATATATTATAAATCTAGTTTCCTTTATACTTTACCTCCTTAGCGTTATTTAGCTGCAAAAACAATGCAAACTTTTATTTGTTCTTGCTGCAAACCTTGCATTTAAATTTCTTCCGAAAAAATATTTACTTTTGTAGAGAAAACAAGAAATCTAGTTTAAAATACGTGATGAACATTATAAGAATAACAGCAAAAAAAAAACAGAAACCAAATAAAAACAAAAAAACACTAAACAAAGTAAAAATAAACAGGATTTAAAAATGAAATATAAAAACCAATGAATTTTTACAAACTTTTTGGGAGTATTATAAAATCATGAAATATGAATATATTTTGAAACCCAAATTCTTATCACGTGTGGATGATTTATTTTCTGTACTCTGCCGTTTTGCCGAGCACTCTAGTATGCCGATTCCATTAGCGCCTGATCCAATCAGGGTTCAGCCATGTGTTTGGTGTCTATTCTGAACCAATAGAAATTGCATGGCGGTAACATCTATATCATCCAATTAGAGATAAATTCTTATATCGGCGCGATAAAAGTAAATGGAAATATTTACTTCTACTGAAACTATAGTGCGAGTATAATGTATATTATGATGTAAGGTACTTTTCCAAAGGCTTTCCCCAAGTGGCAACTTCCCAAGGGTATTTTCTCAAGTGGAACTTCCTAATTGTCTGTCCTAGCCAAAACACTCGGCCCCCTAACCCATACTAGCCGCAGCGCTCGTTCCTCATTGCAGCCTGTGGCGTTTCAGAAGGCCTAACATAACCCGTTGGGAAGTTGCTGCGTGGGATATTGCATATTTGGAAAGTTGCCATTTGTAAAATTGTCGGTAGGGAAGTCACCCTTGGGAATATGTATTTGGGAAACAACCAAACACCGTTGTTGATCAGAGGCCGAATTTAAAGAATTCGAGCCGTGGCTTAAATTTAAGCTGCGGTTTAGTTATGGTTGGTTTCACTTAAAATTGTATCAAATGTTTCAAGCTTTAAGCTGGCGCTTAGTTTTAAGTGGGCTTTGGCGGATTTAAGCCGGGACTCAAATTCTTTAAATTCGGCCTCAGGCTGCCTAAAACTTCAACTGAATTGAAGTTTTCAGTGAACTTAACAACTAATGATCGTTTGTCATCACAAAAAATGTTTTAATATTCTATATTTTCTTTTTGATTATCATATACAGTCCCTTTCATTCTGTGTGTCTAAGTAAGATGCTAAGGAACGGTTGGATAGAGTTTCTCTTTAGCTTTAACTTTAGATCATAGACTAAGAGATAACAGAACAGTATATACCGTCTTTTCAAAATTTAGGGTTTTTTCGTTCACAATAACCCCGAGTCGGAATTCCAAAGGAGTTACGCGCATGCCGCGTTGAATGATAAGACAGAGAGAGCATGCGCATAGTTATTTTGAATTAGAAACCCATGAATCTTTAAAAGACGACATCCAGTGTTCTATCTGCATTGTTATTAATCTATGCTTTAGAAGTTGTTCAAACTTAGAAATAGTTTTTAATTGAGAACAAATACAACTTAATAACTTTCTTTTTCTAACAAACAACTTCGCAAGAAGAAAATTGTCTTTTACATCAAATAGCTTATTTCTCAATTTATTCGATAGAAGTAGTCTCTTTTAGCAATTAGAAAAAAAACAAGTTGTTATAAGTTAACCCAATCATAGTTAATTGGAGGGGGGAGGGGGGGATTTCATCATAAGTCATAAGTTTTTCTCCATAACAGTATAGCACTATAACGGTCAAACTTCTTCACTTTCCAACCTTATAATTGTAATTTGTAATGAATCTTTGTTAACATATTAAAATTGCAACCTCTTAAAGGGAGTGACTGGCTAGGTATCTGAGAGAGGAGTATTATAATACATGATAAAAATAAGGCTCCAACATTTTAAAACGTATTCTTTAGAAGGTTGCTTTTATTAAAATATGAAAAATTGCTATCCTCAGAAGAACTAACCAAAAAAAGAGAAAGAGAGAGAGAGAGAGAGAGAGAGAGAGAGAGAGAGAGAGAGAGAGAGAGAGAGAGAGAGAGAGAGAGAGAGAGAGAGAGAGAGAGAGAGAGNGAGAGAGAGAGAGAGAGAGAGAGAGAGAGAGAGAGAGATTTGATTTAAAGCATATTTTGAAATATTCTAATATCCTAGAAAATGTCCCTGCTGTAAAATGTAAATTTTTTTCCTTATTTTCCGACAATATTTCAAAAGAAAAGTTTCATCTAATCTTAACTTTAATAATTAGTCATTCAATTTCTTAAAGAAATTTAGTTTAATTTAGAAAAATTTAAACAGCTTTTTAGGAAACGATCTATTTACTTTGATGATGCTTAAAAAAATTAAAGCCCTGTTGATCATAAATTAATTGGCGTTAAATTCAGTCCAATTTCTTTTTCAAAATTTCTTTTTATAATTTTTAAGAAAATGTATGGTACGAGGCAAAGTTTCTATTTTTCATCATTCTCCACCTGCACGTCTACAGCTGTTCTTAATTAACCGTCTACTTTTTGTCCGTCCATTTTTGGCACTGTTTTGATTTTATTGAGTCAAAAATTTTTAAAAAGTGGGATCCCCTTTTCATTGATATATGCCCCCCACTGCAAACCTCATTGAAAAATCGAATAGTATTTTGCAAATTAATCCTTTGAATATTCAAATTTATTTTGAAATTTCACGTGCAACGCCAAGCACTTAAAATAAAATCATGACTTAATCGGGTAAACTGTGACTATAATTAATTATATAAATAACCTGGGCAATGCTGAGCACTCTAGCTAGTATATATATATATATGTTGGTACGGACAGTTAACAGCAGGCGAAAAGAAAGAAAAAATTTAAACACGATGACAAGAAGAAGAAAGAAATCTGTATCAACTGTATTCAATGTATAAAGTTCAAAATGAAAAAATATAAAATGTAAAAAATATATATATATTGGTACTCTTTGTACAATCCTATCTTATCTAAGTCCACGGGGAAACGAATTCTAACCTTGGGACCTAATCTTTTCCAGGGTTTCTTATTTCAACATTTCAGTTGAATCAATATCGTCTATACATAGTTCCATAGGTACCTATTGATCAATATAAAGAAGTAATGTCTGTTTGTCTGTTTAAGGTGTTTGTATGTTCCATCATAACTCCTGAACCCTTGAACCAACTTGCCTCAAACTTTACTTGGTGAACTTGATCCAATATTCTAAGCACATGGTTTACAAGGAAAGTTTATTTTACAGGCAAAGCTGAGTTCCTGGGCCAGACAATAGACATTTAAATAGATTTAAAACTATATATCTGCGTTTTTTGACTCACCCTTTTATTGTCTTACATTTTGGAATAGGAAAACGAAATTTAGGCAATATTATGTATTTTTAACGATTTTATGAAGAACATAATTGTATCTGTTATAGTGTAACCACCACCATTAGAAGATAGAATTCAACCTGGGGATGTTACCATGGAATAACCCTATTGTAGTAAACCAGACTTTGGTTCCTTCATGGAATGTTGGGCTATTTCCCCTTACATGGGAGGGGGGGGGGTACTTGTCAATGAGAGTATAGGATACCTGATAATATCGCTGAAGACGACATTTTGTTTGACTAAAACTTCTGTTCCCTTCCCTCTTGAGTTTGCCAAAGTTGAGAACTTGTCTTCTGCCAAAAATATAAAGACACCAGAAAATTTATTATTATTAAAAATTAGCAAATAATGATATTTTAAATTTCAAATAGTGGTTTTAACATATATTACGCCTAAAACATATTCTAGAAATATGAACATTGAACAAATATATTTACCCTCTGATTGAGAAGAGAAATATCTAAAATTCGGTGATGGTGATGGACCAAACCTCTGTAGAGTAAAAAAAGTAGATGTTAATTCTACATTTATTGAAAATATATTTCGGTCTGAGTTGACCCTCGTCAGGTCTAACGATAATAATTATCAAAATCGATAAGAAAAATGTTTAAATGTTAAAAATCACAAGAAAATAAACAATAAGATAAAATAAAATAAAGATAAACAAGAGAAATATCGTTTTCATGGGATATAATTAAATTTTGATAGAAAATCCAAATTCTAGAACAGAAAGATAGGAAATACTGATATTGTAAGACAAACCTTATTTCTTCTGTCCAAGTTCAAAAGTTGCATGAACCGAACCAACCGTCGAGTGTACCCAGTATGTGGTGGACCAGACGCAGAACGGGCTGAACTATAGTGATCTATATTTATAATTTGTTTGTCTGGGGTGTCTGTGTGTTTGTATACAATTAACGCCAAAACGGCAGAAAGGATCGGGACCACATTATTTTGTGTCAACTCTAAGACCTTATTGAATGCATGTTGATGAAAAATTTTGCCTGAAAAAAATGTAACATTTTTTCAAATCAACAAAATCAATAAAAAATTCCGGTAACATTTTAACGATAAAAAATCGCGACTAAAATCAACGGTTACAAGCAAAAAATGGTTCAAGAAACAAAGATACGCAGCGCCCTAAACACCATAGTATATCATATAAATAAATAAACTGTAAATATGGTCTGATTGGGTCTAAATTGAAGGAAGGATATCAATTACAGTTCCATTAAAGGATTACGGGCATTGTATATTGTTCATCAGCAATACATTAAACATTCATCAAGAGAATTTTAGAGAGAGAAAACTTTGGACTTTTCTAAAAACTATTTGAAAAGAAAGAAGAAATTTTAAAATAAATCATTTTGTTTTAAAGCACTTTATGAATTCAGGGTTTATAAAGTACATAAGCAAAAACTGTGTCTCAGAAACTGATTAATTGCTTCAAACTCTGAAATTCTAACGCTTTTCAGCCTGATGGTGTAGATCTTTGTTATTTCAAACAATCTAAATATTTAATCTAAAAGAAAATATTGTTTAAATTGTATGTATAATTTAAATTAGTAAAATCAATCAATTCAAAATTAATACAAATAATTTCTTGCAAACAAGGTAAAAAACAGTTTTTTGAGACAATATATAGTTCAAGTTCTTAATTTTTATATTTGAGACTTTTCGGATTATAGTTATTGTAACATTTATAAAATTATAGATTCTACGGCTTTTAAGTAAATATTCTGAACCGAAAAGTTTATA